>NC_056734.1:700481602-700601602 GCF_019279795.1 Protopterus annectens | reverse complement strand
CTCCTGGCCCCCAGTAAGACTCCCCACTGGCACAGTTATAGAGTTGAGTCCTCAGTCGAGTGTCCCAAGCAAAGCCCTCCAACACTCTCTCTGGGAAACCAGTGCTCTGTGTCCGTGCTCCAAGTAGCTGACACACACATTCTTTGAGGTTTGATTTACACACACGCACACACACACACACACACACACACACACACACACACACACACACACACACACACACACACACACACACACTTGGGAAAGTATGGTACAGATTTACTAACTACACCGCTCTGCCCAGACTATAAGGTAGATACTGCCACCAGGACAAAAGCCAAAGCCAGCTACTGTAAGGCTCTTAAAAGTGTACCTAATTATATTAAGTGAAATTAATACTAATACAAATGGTAGTGTTTGACCAATGCAGTAAGGCTTCCAGGAGTGGCCATAGTGTCACTAAATAGATATAAGTACTCTCAAAGATTAAAACATTCTCTAAAAGACCAGCAACAATGAAATACTTAAATATATTTAATAATAAATAATAAAAGGCCATGAAAATACTAAATATCTATTTACAACAAACACCAGAGTTTCAATCACAGGAAATATTAAAAATAACACAGATATATAGAGTTACATAGATACCAAAAAAAACAGTGCTAAACTACTCTCACTATATTTTCCTGACTGATCTAAAGAATTACTATTCCCTGGTTACTTACTAAAACAAGGCAAGATGAAGTAGGTGTGTCACCCTTCTATGTCAGGTTTCAAAAACAGACTGCCCTGAGGCTTCTGCCTCATCTAGTATTAAAATATCATTTCAGTGCTGGATTACAGAATGACATCACATACATCTGGTCATCTGACTTTTGTTTCCATACCAACCCCCTTTACTAGAAACTGAAACAAATTTGCGCACATGTGTGTTATCATACACACGGACAGAGCTTTGCTAAGATGTGTTACAGCATCTGGAAGCCAAAAACCCATTTCAACACTTCCACCCTTCCAGGGTAGCAATTAGTTCACCACTAAGGACACTACAGCAGAATTCCTAGTCCTTGTTTTTACAGACATGTCATCTCCAGCTGCAATCAAAACTGTAAGATACAATCTTTATGGCTTACCAGGTAATTTAATTTCAGACTATTTTTCAAAGTCAGTTGGACTGAAATTAACCTCTTCTCTTCCAGTATCCTCTGTCACAATATTAATTTCATCAGTTATAACACAGTTTGACATACAGGTGTATTTCTTTTTTCTGCCCAGCAAGATCCACTGTTGGTATATTTTTTAACACAAGCAGCTTTACAAATACATTTTCAACATAAGCACCTGTACAAATCAGTTTGATATACAGTGATGTATAATTTTTTACAAAGCTCCAGCAAGCTATGATGGCATATGTTACACATCCACTGCCCTACTTCTCCTGGAATAGCTGGCAATACCTCACATTGTCACAAGGACAACTATGATATTTGCATGGCCTTCCACATCAGGCTATTCAGGCTAATGGGTCTGTAATTTGCTGGGTCACATATATGGGTACAATTGAGAAGAGAGAGAAGAGAGAATTCTCAGAAAAGTGATTGTTTTTCAGCCTGCCAGCAACTTTCTGTGTGAGATCGCATTGCAGTGAGGTCAGGAAATGTAGCCTTATCCTGCTGTTGTGCTCTCTTGCAGTTGGTATATATAATTAGCAGGGGTATGGGGATACAGGAAAGACCCATAAAAATTATTTTTTGTTTTATGTACTGTGTGATCATTTTAGATTCACTCTAAAATGATTGCTCTTTTTTGTTAATTCTTTGAAGCATTCAGTATATATATATATATATATATATATATATATATATATATATATATATATATATATATATATATATATGTGTGTGTGTGTGTATATATACATGTATGTATATATATATATATATATATATATATATATATATATATATATATATACATATATGCAAAGCTTAGTAAATTGAAAACTGTATTCAGCAGACATTCAGAGTTAAAGAACACTGGAGAACAAGCACAGGGTGGAATATCACAACAAAACCATAGAGCAAGCAAAAGTTTTAGTTTTAAATGAGTGCTTTTGTGTTACTGTTCACCATAGAAAAAAGTGCCAGTCTGGGAGGGTAAGATAGCGGCAGGTAAAGGCTGTACAAAATGTGGAAGTAGCCCTAAGATGTCTGACAAATGATAAAACACACACAGCCCAGATGGGATTCTAGCAAAAAAACTTAAAAAGTGCTACCGAGGGAGTAATAATGCTAGAGAAAAAGAAGTTTGGCTTGACAAACAAAATGGTCCCAGAGAGTTGGAAATAAGTGACATAGGTACTTTTTTATCAAAATATACTTTATTATGTGTATAACATATATTTCAACCAAAACAAATGTCTTAAACATTCAAAAGACATTTACATATTTCAACAGACATTCCATAGTAGATTAACATCATTATTCACATTATCTAATACTTTATTACATATTTATTCTCACTAATTAAAATGTATATTCCAGATTAAGTTCAGACTTAAAAACACTTTAATGTCAAATACTGCCCGCTCTGATCTGTTATTTATCCTATTCATCTTCCCCTGAGCTTGTCCAGTACTCTGATCAACAATTCCATTTCCTTTGAATATTATGGCTCTGTTTGCTTCATTCTGCCTTCTCTTTCCTGAGTTTCTGTTCCAGTTGTCTTCACCACTTGAATATTTATGTGTCTTTCCAACTTCCATCTCTTAATGACCATTTTCTTTGTGACTGTTAATATTGCAAACAACAGAATCTTCTGCAAACATGTTTGCTCTGTAGTAGGATCAAACCCAAACAAAAACAAAGTCTTGCTTAACAATATTTCCCCGAAAAAGACCCACCTTAGCAGATCCTGCTTTCCTCTTTTGAAGATATTTCGTTTTCTTACACTCTCAAAATAGATGTTTTCATGCACCCCTTTCTCCTGTCCTACTTCTCCAACAAACTTCCATTCACCTCTGGGAATATAAGTTACAATCCAGAAAAGTATAAACAATTGTGGGGACATTTCCACATAAAAGTTCTACATTTCCTACTCTCAGTCACATTTGTGGTTGAGAATCAAACAGATTTCCATTGATCAAAAGTGAAATTTAGGTCTATATGTTTTTCAAAATTGTATAGCATGTCCTACCTCAAGTTACAAATTCAGCTAAATCAGGGTTTATGATGGAAACTTATGTTACCTTTTTATTAGTTAATATTTCCAATTCTGAATTCAGGCCATCTTTAATCCAAACTGTTTTGCTAGCCTCCAATCTAACCACGCCTCTCCCCTCCTTAACTGCTCCAAAAACTTTAACTTAGCACCTTTACTCTGAATTTCCTGAATGATTCTTCTTCCCTTCTCCCAAGGTCAGAGAGGCCAATAGGTGCTATATAATTCTTCCAAGGAGCTAAATTTGTGTTTCATTTTAGCTGCTTTAATGTCGAAACATCTGCATACTACAGTTTGGAGGTTCCCATTACTAGTTAGTCCACATCCAATCCAACACATGATATAACTGAATGTTAAATAAAAACAGTAAAACAGACTTCTATGTTACCTCACATCCCACCATTTGCGTTTATAAAAAGTTTTAACTGAACTGCTTCAAAATATATATTTAGGGTCGGAAGTTACAATTCCCAAGTACTAGTCTATTCCATGGACCTTGAAACTTTTTGGGGTACCAACTCAAAAAGCTTGGCATGCCCACAGCTTTCATCATCTGACCTAGTTCTAACTGCAACATTTTACATCTTCCTATATTTAATTTTATTCTGTCTAAAACTATGTTATAAGGTCTTGTGGATAACTGTTCCAAAGTCTTGCACACCCCAAGATGTTTAAACTTCTCCATATACCCAGAAACATCAGTTGTATTTCTGTAGAGTGGATTTCATTTAGCATAATTGCTCAAGTTTTATCCACATTTACTTTATAGCCAGACATTCTTCTAAAGGGGAGTAAAACCTTATATGGCTTATCCAGATCCTCTCGGGGTTTTAGAAAAATACCAACACATCATCCATATATAGAGCCAACTTTTGCTCTACTTAACCAAATATATGCCCTGCTATATCTGATTGCCTAATGGTTTCTGCCAGGGGTGCCAGATAAAGAACAAATACAATGGGAGATAAGGGTTTTCTCTGTCTGGTAGAGGTATCATTTTAAGAATGGAGTGAAAAGCAACGTAGGAAACTACAGGTCTGTGGGTGTCATCTTAGTGGTGAGCAAAATGAAGGAGATTATTGTGAATTTAATACTAATATGTTTCACAGAGCATAATGCACTGTTTAATGACTTTTAGGATATATTCATATTAGGTATGGCCTTTCAGACTAACCTGACCTATTTCTAAGATCTAGTCACCAGTCATAAGTATACCTACGGATATGTTCTCCATAGGTTTCTCTAACGTTTTAACATAGTCCCACAAAGTAGGCTTCTTCAAAAATAAGAAGGATGTGAGTGAGCAGCAAGTTGCAAGAGTAAAGAGGTGGGTAGATAATACAGGACAGAATGTTATGTTAAAGGGTGGGTTCTCAGCACAGGAAAATAACAAGTACCCTCTATTCGCAGATAGCACCAAAGTGGAAGAGAAGTGACAGACCAAAGAATGCACATTAAGATGGACATTAGGAGAATAAAGGCTTAGTCTAAAAGGTGTCAGATATTCCTTTAATTCATACCAGCGCAAGGTGCTCCATATATGAAGTGCAAAAACAGAGATGAATTATGAAATGAAATGAGTCCCACTAAAACTCTAGAACATGAAAAAAAAACAGGGGTTAACATATCTTGATACCTGAATAATCTAGTAGTATGAAAACATTTCTAGACAAGTAGAATCCACAGAAAAGAAGGTGATAGCGCCATTTTCTCAAGAACTAGTTAGAACATAGTGGTCAGACTACTTTGCGATGCAAAGGAAATCAATCAAAATTATAAAGACAGTACAGAAAAAGGTGACAACAATGATATGGGGAACAGAGGATATTACATAGGAAGGACTGAAGCAATGTGACCTTTTGCTGTTTGAATTGAATATACATAGGAGAGGCAAGGTATGAGAATATATACCATAACAGGTAAATGTAATGGGAATACACTGAAAGGTCAGGGCAGGTAGAATAGTACATGACAAGTAAGTCAAAGGAATATAGTTTAATCTTCATATGTGGAAATATTTTTCACAGAAAGAGTAGTGGATAGTGAAATCATTTATTAGAAACTGTGGCTGAACCAGGTATGGAAATAAGGAACATAAGGAAAGATGCTGGTGGAGTGCAGAAGTCCAAGAAGTTATCAAAAGAAAGAGGGTATGCAGAAGAAAGTGGGAAATAGAAAAGTTGGACCAGGCTAAGAAGGAATATCTGTTGCTAACAAATAGGCTAGGAAAGCAGTCACAATAGCAGAGAACACACAATACGAGGCACTCTACCAGTTCTACTAAGTTACTCAGGTTGCAAGGCAAAGTCAGAATGATAACAGATAGTCATCAACTTGAGTAGTGAAGGCAGTCCAGTTGTGGCAGCTAGAGGTGAGAGAGATAAAGTGCCTGAGATGAGTGATAGGCTGCATACAGTAGGACAGACAAAGAAAAGAGGATATCAGAGAAGCCAAAAGTGACTCCAATTGCAAAGAACGTCAAAGAGAACAGATTATAATGGTTTCGGCATGTGTAAAGGAAAGCAGAAGACAATCTGAAGAAGAAAGTTTGTGGAACAGACAGGAAGAAAACAAAAGGAAATTAGGGTATCCAGCAAAGAGATGGATGGATTGCATGAGAGAAGACCTGAGAGAGTTAGGCATGATTATCAAAGAAGGTAGGAGAGTAGCAATGAATCAGGTAAGAGAGTGGCACTTAACTCAACCCCATGAAGAAAATGGGGAAAAAAGGAGTGATTGATGATAAGGATGATGATGAGGAAGATGGTGATGATGATGATGATGATGATGATGGGGGGGGCATAGAGGAACAAAGCTCTGACTATGACCCAGATGACCCGAGTTCAATTAGTGGCTCTGACAACTGACACTGCTGGCAGGGAAAATTAGTTTGCTTATCCAAAGGGTTGTGAGTAGTCGAATTGCATCTGCCTTCATGCCAGTGAGCATTTGGAGCAATGGGTGGAGGCCAGGCTGTAGCCTAGATGTATCAATGTCTTTGTGTCTAGGGGCACAGTCACACAAGTAGCAGCACCTCATGACAGGTTTATATTCAATGACCACTACATTAGGTTAAAGCAGGGTCTAAGGAGCAACAACAAAAGGAATTACCTCTGTGAAACAGTTATAGTGGTCCTCCAGTTCTCTCTTGGCAAAATCATTTCATCATCAAAGGGGTACTGGTGAACTCAGCAAGCTGGTGAATGCTGCACATGGGCTGAGGAAGACTCGTGGGACACACTTCAATAGACAATTGAAGAACAAGTATAATGCAGCAATTGGAATGGACTGGAAAAAAATCTTAGAAGCTAGGACAGTAAAGTTATTAATGGTTACTTGTAGCATCTAAGGGGACACTCTGTGCAAGCAGCATAATTATTATTTACACTGTTGAAGCATCCTACTCATGCTACTAGTCCAATAAGGTGTATACACCTTCATGGTTAGATTTAAAGTTTTATGGTTAGGGGTTACTCCTGGGTTTTAGAGCTAAGGTTAGTATTTTATGGTTAGAATTATAGGTTAAAGGTTAGAGTTTTAGGTTTATGGTTTATGTTTTAGGGTTAGGTTATTTATTATTTTAAATTTGTTCACTGGGGTAGAATACTGATCAAACAATGATCATGGTTTAGTGTTAGATTTAACGTTTTAGGGTTAGAATTTTAGGACTAAGTTTAAAGTTGGGGTTTTATGTTTAAGGCTACAGTTTTGGAGTTTGGGAACTCGGTTACTTAAATCATATTTCCTAGGACAAGTATAATACTGAAACAAACCGCCTTTTATTCATTTTACACTAATTCCCATAATTGGGCAGGAATAACTTATCTGTCTCATTCGGAAACAAACTATCCAAATGAATTATGTCTGGTTTCTACAAGTAACCAATACCATAAAGATAGGATCAAACCTCTCACCTGTACAGATTTTCGGAATGCCCACATTTTTGTCTCATAATTTTGGTCTGTTTCTCATAAAATTGTGTTTTTTCAGACAAATCATTGAAGACTGAAGTCAGAAAGTAATGCCAGACATTTGAGTTTCAGACTTCATAACCTTCATAAAATTTATGTTAATGCAATGTTATTCTATCAACTTCTTAAGTTTGCAAGAGCAATATTTAAAAAGTGTCCCTATTTTTGGACATTTGTCCCTCCATTGTTTAAGGCTTTGTCCTGATTTCTTACTCTAAGAGGTTGAGAGGTATGTTTAGGATTCCTATCGAAATGGGTTGAAGGATGGGGAAGGGACAGTTATCTTAGGCTAGCTTTCAGGCAAACTTCACAAGATAGACTGTTTTTTTCTGCATGTATGTAAATTAACAGATAAAAACGTTAATTATAAAACTCCTAAATCTACCTTTGCAGGGTCCTGCCACATCCAAAAAATTAATGTACTTAAGTTGTGCTGCTACCAGTAATACTACATGTATGCATAAGTCATACCTCTCAACTTCATAGCACAAGAACTCTATGTGAAACCAAAAATCAGGGACAGATTTTAAATAATAAAAATAAAATCCAAAACCACTGGAGAGAGACAAAACCTATTTAAGCATACACAAACTTTAATGTCTCCGCTTTTTGTCAGCAATTGCTTTTAAACAATCTCCAAAACTCATTAAATTCTTTAACAGGGCAAGTGAGTGATCTAAAGAATAACTACCAGATTAAGGAAATGGTCCATAAGAATCCCAAGCCAAGGGACAATGAGAGTGGTGGTAATTCTGCTAACAGCGGTTCTTTTTCAAATCATGGTGAGAATCTATTTAAAGACACCTCTTCGATTTTACATGCTAAATACAATCCTTTTAAAGAAAGGTTTTCCCGTCCCTCTTTGCTTATTGAAAAACAAGAAATGAAAACGAAACTTGCTGACTTAGAAAAGAATCTCAAGAATTTTAGACCCTTAACCATTGAAAACATGTACTTTGAGCACTGTATTTATACTGGCATAGTGCCTAAAGGGTTAAGTTCTGTAAGTTTCCTAATGGCATTGGGAAAGACAGTTATTTTTATTTTATGTTAATACATTTTTTAATAAGGCTGGTCTTGAGTATCTTAAGCTTCTTATTAAAAATAACTTAAAAGCTATTGATTTTGTTAAAGACAACATTTTAAAGTTGGATGATCAAATTGGCAAAATGCTTTCTGCTGTGCTGGAAGAATGGTCTGACTATGATAACAGTTTTTATTGCCCTTGAGAAGTATTAAAAAACCATAGTGGGTGGGAAACATAAGAAAATTGCAAGGGATGTTGAAGCCTATGAAAATAAAAAGGCTTATCCCTTAAATGAAACAAACAACCAGCTTAAAAATCCTAGTCCGATGCCTATATCTAATAGTAGAGGAGAAGGGCCTAGTGGCCCTTTAAGAGTTGAGGATGAATTTAGAGGAAATTAGGTAATCTACTTCAATGGAGAAGGAATTAGCCGTAAGAGAGAAACAGCAAATGTTGGTCAGCAGCATTACACTGAATAAGTCATTAATGAGGTATCGGTTTATCCTCCTACTACAGCAGAGTCCAGGGATGTTTTTGTTTCAAAAAACTCACCACAGATACAGATAACTTGGCTCCCTTCCAATCAGAAACAATTCCAAAACACCAACAGCCTGGTAATTGAAAACTAAATACTGAACTCCTCGGCTCGAACCAATAAAAGATTTTTATTGCCAAATACAGTACAATAAATCCACCAACAGTTCCAGGTTAAGCGCTTTCATCTGGTAAAACAGACTTCATCAGAACAACAAGAAGGTGGTTCTGAGCCATTTAAGTAAACTTTTAGGCGCCAAACAATATTTTTAAAAAACATTTAAAAAGACGGTACTATTTATACATTTAAAACAAATTTAAAAACTTTTCAAACATGATCAAAAACTATTCAACCAACTTAAATAATAAACTATAAATCAAAATATAATATAATTTGATATAAAAAATATATATGAAAAAATATATATATGTATATATAAGAAAATATATAAAAAATATATGTATATATAACACTCACTTTAATCCACTAATGTCCAATAATATCATATATAATGCATCAACTCTGATCAGCATGCAATAACTATAACAGCACTAAACATATTGTAACTATATTTAAATACTATTTTCAAAAAATGGTGATTGCAATAATAGTGATGATGATATAAGAAGTACATTCAACCTATGTATAACATACTATACCAAAGTCAAAAAAGGTTTGATACTAATATGATCATTTATTCCCAGAAATCTAGTGGCATCGGTCAGTATCTGCCATCTACTTTCCTTCATAGCTAAGAGGGCCTTTATATTCCCACCGAAAGATGATATACCGACATGATCAATAATAACAAATTAAAATTGATGGTTTTCACCACTCTTGCATATATGTCGGTATAAAGCATTCCTTTTATCTTTGACCCTAATACTATACAAATGATCGTATATACGTCTCTTGAACTGTCTCTCCGTTTTACCAATATAAAATGCGGAGCATGTCATGCATGTTGCCAAATAAATCACAAATTTAGTATTGCAATTACCACCCCTACACTTTATGTATGTCTTGTTGTAATTATCCAATTTATATCCTTCAACTTCATTTACAGCATGACATTGGTTGCATGCTCCACATTTTTTGGTTCCTGTTGTCTTCCTTTTCTTATCATTTATATGAACCACAGATTCCAATAACCTTTTAATATTGGGTCCAGTTTTATATACAAAACTTGGATGTGTGCCCAAAATTCTAATTAATTCATCATCCACAGTTATCAAATTCCAATTTTCCTTAATAATATTTTTAATATAATGTACCACCGGGGAATACATCAACACACAAACTCTATTACTATGTTCTAAATTTGTTTTATTATCTTTAATTAAAGTGTTACACATAAAATTTCCGAGTAGGGGTATGAACTTTTTGCCCCACTCATTCCCAACGTATTGAACTACATCACGCAATAGGGAATCAGGATACCCTCTAACGGTGAACATAGACTTAATAAAATCTAACTCCTTATGCATAATTTCCATGGTCGATGACATACGGGCTGCTCTAATACACTGCCCCTTAAAAACATTTTTAAATACGTATAGGGGATTTTTACTACTAAAGTCCAAATAATCATTGGAAAAGGTCTCCTTTCTATATATTTGTGATGTAAACCCATCATTACTATGGCTAATATATGTATCTAAATATGCAATACCACTATCACTGAAATTATAAGTAAATTTTTAAAAAATCAGTGGTATTATTGATATAGTCAATAAAGAAATTTATCTTATCGGTAGGGCCTTTCCATAACACAAACAAATCGTCCAAAAATCTTATATAATAGACAATATGTTGGTAATATTCACATTTGAACAAAAATTCAGTTTCCCACTCAAGCATAACTAAGTTAGCAAATATGGTGGCACAAGATGCTCCCATAGCTACACCCCTAGTTTGCCTGAAGAATTCATTTTCAAAGTGGATATAATTGTGTTCCAATACAAGTCCCATCATGTCAGTAATGAGACTGATTCTATCCCAATCCATATCAAAATATTTCCTCAAGCTGTTACTAAAGTATTCCAACCCAATTTCTTTAGGAATACATGAAAATAAATCAATAACGTCAGTAGTAATAAATACTAAATCACTGCTCCATATGTTGGCAGTGAGATGTCCCAAAAACATCCACAAATCCTTAGTAACAGCTTGAGGAAATACAAACTAGGGGTATAGCTATGGGAGCATCTTGTGCCCCCATATTTGCTAACTTAGTTATGCTTGAGTGGGAAACTGAATTTTTGTTCAAATGTGAATATTACCAACATATTGTCTATTATACGAGATTTTTGGATGATTTGTTTGTGTTATGGAAAGGCCCTACCGATAAGATAAATTCCTTTATTGACTATATCAATAATACCGCTGATTTTTTTAAATTTACTTATAATTTCAGTGATAGTGGTATTGCATATTTAGATACGTATATTAGCCATAGTAATGATGGGTTTACATCTCAAATATATAGAAAGGAGACCTTTTCCAATGATTATTTGGAATTTAGTAATAATCATCCCCTATACGTATTTAAAAATGTTTTTAAGGGGCAGTGTATTAGAGCAGCCCGTATGTCATCGACCATGGAAATTATGCATAAGGAGTTTGATTTTATTAAGTCTATGTTCACCGTTAGAGGGTGTCCTGATTCCCTATTGCGTGATGTAGTTCAATACGTTGAGAATGAGTGGGGCAAAAAGTTCATACCCCTACTCGGAAATTTTATGTGTAACACTTTAATTAAAGATAATAAAACAAATTTAGAACATAGTAATAGAGTTTGTGTGTTGATGTATTCCCCGGTGGTACATTATATTAAAAATATTATTAAGGAAAATTGGAATTTGATAACTGTGGATGATGAATTAGAATTTTGGGCACACATCCAAGTTTTGTATATAAAACTGGACCCAATATTAAAAGGTTATTGGAATCTGTGGTTCATATAAATGATAAGAAAAGGAAGACAACAGGAACCAAAAAATGTGGAGCATGCAACCAATGTCATGCTGTAAATGAAGTTGAAGGATATAAATTGGATAATTACAACAAGACATGCATAAAGTGTACGGGTGGTAATTGCAATACTAAATTTGTGATTTATTTGGCAACATGCATGACATGCTCCACATTTTATATTGGTAAAACGGAGAGACAGTTCAAGAGACGTATATACGATCATTTGTATAGTATTAGGGTCAAAGATAAAAAGAATGCTTTATACCGACATATATGCAAGAGTGGTGAAAACCATCAATTTAAATTTATTATTGATCATGTCGGTATATCATCTTTCGGTGGGAATATCAAGGCCCTCTTAGCTATGAAGGAAAGTAGATGGCAGATACTGACCGATGCCACTAGATTTCTGGGAATAAATGATCATATTAGTATCAAACCTTTTTTGACTTTGGTATAGTATGTTATACATAGGTTGAATGTACTTCTTATATCATCATCACTATTATTGTAATCACCATTTTTTGAAAATAGTATTTAAATATAGTTACAATATGTTTAGTGCTGTTATAGTTATTGTATGCTGATCAGAGTTGATGCATTATATATGATATTATTGGATATTAGTGGATTAAAGTGAGTGTTATATATACATATATTTTTTATATATTTTCTTATATATACATATATATATATTTTTTTTCATATATATTTTTTATATCAAATTATATTATATTTTGGTTTATAGTTTATTATTTAAGTTGGTTGAATAGTTTTTGATCATGTTTGAAAAGTTTTTAAATTTGTTTTAAATGTATAAATAGTACTGTCTTTTTAAATGTTTTTTAAAAATATTGTTTTGCGCCTAAAAGTTTACTTAAATGGCTCAGAACCACCTTCTTGTTGTACTGATGAAGTCTGTTTTACCAGATGAAAGCGCTTAACCTGGAACTGTTGGTGGATTTATTGTACTGTATTTGGCAATAAAAATCTTTTATTGGTTCAAGCCGAGGAGTTCAGTATTTAGTTTTCAATTACCAGGCTGTTGGTGTTTTGGAATTCTTACATTATTGGTTGTGTGGGTTTACAATCAGAAACAAGAAAGGAGTTGTAATTGCCAAAAGAAGGACTTTTTGAATGGACTGTTTGTAAGTCATGCTTACAACTTGTTTAACTTGACCAATTGTAATTTTTCTGAGACTCATTTGAAAGTTTTGGAGTTGGGGTTAAATTTTGTTCCTTCATATAGAGCAAATTTGACTAACACCTTGCTAGAACTTAAAATTTACACTAGGAAGCTTAATTTGAAATATTTGCTAAATGAAGTTGTTACCTATAGTGTATTATCTAAGCCATCAATCTACAACCCCATTTTGCCTAATACACTAAAGGTATATTTGAAAAGTGTTGTGAGGCTGATATACGCAAATTATTAGCTAATAAGAATGAACATTGTTTTTATAATTTAAATGCCAAAGAAAGAAGGGCTTTAAATGATTTAAAGAACAACAAAGAAATCAGACTTATGAAAGCAGACAATGGTGGGGGGCTTGTTATAATGTTTGGCTCTTACTATAAAAAAGCTATTGAAAAATGCTAAGTAATGAAGCTGAATACAATGAGATCACTTTGGGTGATATACATAATAGTTATAAATTCATTCATGCTTGTTTATATGACATTTTAATAAATAATGAAATTAAATATGAATTGCACAACTTTATGGTAGTAGAAAACCCTAGGATTGGAGTGATGTTCAGCATTCCTAAGATACACTAGAGTCTGACAAGTCCCCCTTTTAGCCCCATTGTCTCTACACCAAACAGTATTACTGAGGGTATTTGTTTGTATATGGATACTGTATTAAATCCTTTAGTTTTGCAGTCTTTCTTACATTCGGGACTCCTAGGATTTTTTTACATCAAATCAGGGCCTTTAACCAAGGGAACAGTTATGAAGATATTAATGTTTTGATGTTTATGGTTGATACAGTTTCCTTATTTACTAACGTACCACAAAATCAAGGTGTTAATTTTATTAGATGTATTTTGACAAAAAAGACTAGTGTTTCAAATGAAAAAAAAATCAATTTATATTGTTCATAATTGGAATTATTGCTAGACTATAATTATTTTTTGTTTAAGGGAAAATATTTTAAACAAATTAAAGGCATTGTGATGGGCTTTGTGACAGCCCCCGCATTTGCCAACTTAGTTCTAGGGTGGTGGGAAAGTGAATTTTTGCCCAAAATTAGGCTTTTTGAGAAAGTTGTATTTTTTAAAAGATTAGCCTCTGGCTAACGAAGTTCGCAGATGACTGAAAACTAGGAGCCATAATCAAGTCCCCCAAATGATGTGGACATCCTACAGAAGGGCCCCACTGAGACAGATACCTGGTGTCAGAGCCATGGCTTCAAGCTCAATGCCAAAAAGTGCAGTGTCATCCCTTTTGGTATAAACTCTGTACCCATGAAGTACCACATAGGCAGCAATCTACTTAACATTGAATGCATGATAAGAGACTTTGGGACCCAGATGGACAGTAGTCTCTCCTTTGATAGTCACATCGCTACAATAGTCAGGAAGTCCTTCTATGTGGCACACCTCATCATAAAAGGGTTCTCATCCAGGAAAAAAGAGGTCATTGTTCCCCTCGACTCAACACTCATTAAACCCATTATAGAGTACAACGCCCCTTTTGGAATGTACCTCACAAGACATCTGCAGCAGCTGGAAAGGCCACAGAAGTACCTCACAAAGAGGATTACTTGCCTCAAACAAGTGCCCTACACTGATCGCCTCAAAAAATTCCAGCTTTACTCCGTAGCATATCGCCTACTCCGAGGTGATCTCTGCCTAACATATAAAGCTATATCAAACCCAGAGCTGTTGGACATGCTACACCTAAAGAAATCCCAATTCCTCCGAGCTGCACGCTCTAGGGACCTAAACCTTGTCACCACAATAAACAGGACACGCTGGAGGGATAGATTCAGGGGCGGCTCGTGGCATAGGGCTGCCGGACTGCAGCCCCCTCAAAAAGAAAAAAAGAAAGAAAAAGAAATGAAAACTAAAAAAAAATATTTTTTTAAAATTCGCGGACTTCGCGCATAGACCGAGTCCCGGCTTATCGGTCTATGCGCATGCTCAGGGCAGCCCGGCCGTCCCCATAGGGGGACACAAGGAGCGTCTGTGCACTTTTACAGTGCACAGACCCGCCAGGATTATGGGACGCGTCCGGACTGCTCCTCTTGCAGCAGGGACTCGGGACAGTGCCTCAGGGATCTCGTCGGCGTCGGGAAGGAGCATGTGGATCTCGCGGGTCTTCAGTATTGCGCGGGAAGGATGTATGTACGGACGTTAACTTTGGATTCAGGTAAGGTGCCTTTCAATTTACAATGTTTATTTTTCTTTGTGTATGGTGCTTGTTACTGGAGTTTGTGTATGGTGCTTGTTACTGGAGTTTGTGTATGGTGCTTGTTACTGGAGTTTGTGTATGGTGCTTGTTACTGGAGTTTGTGTATGGTGCTTGTTACTGGAGTTTGTGTATGGTGCTTGTTACTGGAGTTTGTGTATGGTGCTTGTTACTGGAGTTTGTGTATGGTGCTTGTTACTGGAGTTTGTGTATGGTGCTTGTTACTGGAGTTTGTGTATGGTGCTTGTTACTGGAGTTTGTGTATGGTGCTTGTTACTGGAGTTTGTGTATGGTGCTTGTTACTGGAGTTTGTGTATGGTGCTTGTTACTGGAGTTTGTGTATGGTGCTTGTTACTGGAGTTTGTGTATGGTGCTTGTTACTGGAGTGTGTGTGTGTGTGTGTGTGTGTGTGTGTGTGTGTGTGTGTGTGTGTGTGTGTGTGTGTGTGTGTGTGTGTGTGTGAATGCCCCAGGTGCTTATGGTGGTGTGGTAGGGAATGCCTCAGGCTTGAACCCTGTACCCTGTATGCAGGTGTTAAAGACTTGAGTTCCCTACCCACCACCATTTGTAAAAAAATTTCAGATTTTTACCTCATATTTGATCTGATCTGTTCCTCATAATATCTGTGGTTTGTAAATGTTGTAATGCTTGATATTTGATGGTGTAGTAGTAGCATTGTTGCCTCACAGCTGCAGGTTCTTGGGTTTGATTCTTGGCTGGGGTTCCTTCTTTGTGGGGTCTGTATCTTCTCCCTGTGTTTGTGTGGGTTTGCTTTTGTGCCCTCCCATGTTACAAAGACATGTCTGCATTATTTCTTCCTGGGCCTCCGCTGAAAATTTATTTGTTCCAAGTCAGACTGTCCTGATTAAAAAATGTTAAATAAAATTGATAGGCATTTGAATTTCAGACTTAAGGGTTTCTGAATGTTTAATTCCCTGCGTATTTGATGGTGCAGTGGTAGTATTGTTGCCTCACAGCTATAGGTTTTCTGGTTTGATTCTTGGTTGGGGTGGCTTCTGTGTGGAGTCTGCATCTCCTGCCTGTGTTTGTGTGGATTTGCTCTGGTGCCCTGCCATTTTACAAAGATGTGTCTGCAGTTTTAATCCCTGCGTCTCTGCTGAAAATTGTTTTTGTTCTGTCCGCAGTAAATTTGACAGGCATTTGAATTTCAGACTTCAGGTTTCTGAATGTTTAATTCCTTGCAGATTTGATGGTGCAGTGGTAGTATTGTTGCCTCACAGCTATAGGTTTTCTGGTTTGATTCTTGGTTGGGGTGGCTTCTGTGTGGTCTCCTCCTCTCCTTTGTGTGTTTGTGTGGTTGCTGGTGCATTGCCTGCCTTTTTTTTTTACAAGCAATAGTTTTTTTCTGCTCTGCTGAAAATTTTTGTTCTTCTGTCCGCATAAAATTGACAGGACAGATTTTTTTCTTCAGTTTTTTTCTTTATGTTTGATTCTTGCATAATAATTGATGATGGGCAGTGATAGTATTGTTACCTCACAACTTTAGGTTTTTCTTCTTGGTTGGGTGGTGGGGTGTCTGGCATCTCTGTGTGTATTTCCTCCCTGTATTTGTGTGGCCCTGCTCTGGTGCCTGCATTTTAAAGAGCAGTATTAATAATATTAATCCTGCTGTTGAAATTGTTTTGTTTTTATTCTGTTGGCAGTAAAAGGCATTTGAATTTCAGACTTCAGGTTTCTGAATGTTTGATTCCTTGCAGATTTGATGGTGCAGTGGTAGTATTGTTGCCTCACAGCTATAGGTTTTCTGGTTTGATTCTTGGTTGGGGTGGCTTCTGTGTGGAGTCTGCATCTCCTCCATGTGTTTGTGTGGATTTGCTCTGGTGCCCTGCCATTTTACAAAGACGTGTCTGCAGTTTTAATCCCTGCTGAAAATTGGTTTTGTTCTGTCCGCAGTAAAATTGACAGGCATTTGAATTTCAGACTTCAGGTTTCTGAATGTTTAATTCCTTGCATAATTGATGGTGCGGTGGTAGTATTGTTGCCTCACAGCTATAGGTTTTCTGGTTTGATTCTTGGTTGGGGTGGCTTCTGTTTGGAGTCTGCATCTCCTGCCTGTGTTTGTGTGGATTTGCTCTGATGCCCTGCCATTTTACAAAGACGTGTCTGCAGTATTAATCCCTGCGTCTCTGCTGAAAATTGTTTTGTTCTGTCCGCAGAAGAATAGACCGCATTTGAATTTCAAACTTCATGTTCTTCAGAATACATAGTAGCACAACCTTTTTTCTAGCAATTTTCTAAGTTTATAAGATGAATATTTTAAATTTGTCCCTATTTTTGGGACTGTATTCCCCATTATTGGCTTCGGCCCAGGTTTTTGTGCTAAGGTTGACAGCTATGGCAAGAACTGAATTCACTGAATATGGACTGTAGAATTGTGCATATTTACTGATAAAGGTGCACTGTAGAATTGTGCATATTTACTGATAATGGTGGACTGTAGAATTGTGCATATTTACTAATAATGGTGGACTGTGGAATTGTGCATATTTACTAATAATGGTGGACTGTAGAATTGTGTATATTTACTAATAATGGTGGACTGTGGAAGTCTGAGTAGACTTTTTATGATAAATGTTCTCAACTGGGCAGTTTTGCCATTATGGGTGCATATGTTTTGTTTCATTGCTTACTGGAAAAATGTTCAAAACAAATTTAAAACACCCTCTAACAAGTGTACTGTATTGTACAAGGAATATAATTTTAGTACAATGAGGAAGGTGTATCAAAGAGCACATGTATGTTTCATATGCAAGGGGCCTATGATTGAAAACAGCCCAAAATTAATCTTTATCTGCCACTGGCAAAATGTATTTTCTTTGAATGTGGGTTTCAATGAATGTGAGTTTCAAGGGCAGAGAAGTTTTAATGCTAAGTTTTCATTGTGAGACTGCATTGCTTTGTTTAACAGATTACTTAATGTTTGTGCTGTAAAATACAAAATAAAACTTTCAAATGAAGTCCAATCATTGAAGTAAAGCAGTATGCACATTAGTGTTTATGGTAAATGGAGTGAAATAGCCAAGTAATGGTTAATTGGAATGGCTGCAGAGGCTCCAGTTCAACCATTATTTTGTCAGGGGGGGGGAAGGGCAGCAAACTCAGACAGGCCCAGCTGAACTATACCTCCCAACTGTGCAGATTTTCAAAGAATGAATAGATTTTTGCTTCTTATTTTTGGTTTGTTGTTCATAAAATTTGTAGTTTTAATTCCTAAATGATTTGCCAGAAGTCACTAAATAATAAGTTTCAGACTTCATAACCTTCATAAAAATGCATGTTAAAGTAAGAGCCGTTCTATCAACTGTCTCAATTTATACAAGATTTTAGTACTGTTTATATGTGCCCCCAATATATTTGGCCTTGTTCAGATTTACTGCATTAACAGGTTGAGAGGTACATGCAAATAAATTGCTTTATAGAATTAGGCATAGCCAACCTCTCAACTGTCCCCAATTTTGGCTCAAAATGTTGCTCTTCCCCTAATAATCCCTCCATAAAATAGCAATTTTGGAAGAAAACATGGAGGGTTTACAATTAAGAAATAACTGTAATAATCAAAGTTATAGATTACTTGAAATGCATGTAGATTCTTTTATTTTGTCAGCTGCTCAAGGTAGCAGTACTAATATTAAAGTGTCCCTTCTTTGACAGGTAGAAGCTGTATTGTGTGTCTATTTTATATTTTGCATCACATTTTTGGTCCATTTTTCATAAAATTGTGTTTTTGGCAAATTAGTGACAAATCACTAAAGACTGAAGTTAGAAAATGACAGACATTTGAGTTTCAGATTTTATACCCTTCAGAAAATTCATACTAATGCAAGACCTATTCTATTATCTTTCTAAGTTTATTAGAGCAATATTTAAAAATTGTCCTTCTTGTTGTGCCTTTGTCCCACTTCTGTGTATGGCTTTGTCCAGATTTCTTGCTCTTGAAGTTGAGAGGTATGACAAATGTGTCAGGGCCATCACAGTCAGCCAGAGAGATTTCAAATTGTGACATGCTTGTTGCACCCCACTCCCCATGTAGTGACTCTGGATGTGTCCAAGCAAGGCAAGGAGTAGTTGTATCTACCTTGGATGGGGAGGACACACTGCATAAGTACTACAGTGGCTTTTCATCTGTCCTTGATTTTGCAGAATGGTCTGGTTTCTGTCATATTTTTGTACTGTTGATTTATGCTTATTACTCAAAGTGCCTGTTGCTCTGTGTTTAAGTAGCAATGCTTTAATGACCATAAGGTAAGCTTGTCTGACATCGTAAGATGCAAGTAAGCTTTAATAAGCATACTGTTAAAGAATTGCCAACATTGAAAGCCTTTCTGTTGTTGCCATGCAGATAATACTTGACTAGATAATGTATAAGCCTTGGGTATTAAAGGACAGGATTCCATTATTTTAAAAAGCTCATTACACTTGTTGGAGACTTCCAGTCATCTCTACAGGCTTTACCCTAAACTAAATGTGGTGAACCTGATAACCTGTACAGTAATCCTTTAAGCAATGTATCTTGAGCTTGTTCTTGTTTGCTTTTCATTTTTCTTTTATCATGTTTTCCCCATGAAACGCTATTGGCAGGTCTTTTGGATAAGAAACATTTTACAAGTGGGGCATCACATAGATTTCTACTTTCAGCATGTTGCTTGGTACTTTAATAAAGCTGAATATATTATAATTAGAACTGCAGTGCAAGGAGAAGTAGTTTGAGTTGAGTGCTTCTGGTTTTTCTTATACTTGATTTTGACTGGCATTCCAGTAATGTATTAAATTTATTTTTCATGCCTCACAACCTTTTGTTTCCATCTAGATATTAAGTAAGCTGTCATGCAGCCAATGCATTGAAATATTTTTATTCTTCTACACTTATTTTTGTCTTGATTGGACTTTCATAATGTTGGTTTGCCACCCAGATTTAATTAAAGTTAGTTTTTGTGGTTTGTGCTCCTGCAGCCCCCCTGTGATTTGAAGTCACCAGCCGCCACTGGATAGATTCCTGTCCCAGAGACTTCTTATACTCTGGAACAAGCTACCCATCTATGTCAAGCAAAGTTCTTCACTAGCACTCTTCAAGAAAAATCTTGATGAGTGGATGGGAAACAGGAAATACACCCTGGGGATCACTTCTGTGTCTCTGCCCGACAGTGGCACAGGAAAATAACTTTCTTGGGTGGTGTAAGCCATGGAACCTTGCTGGCTAGGCTTACGTAGGCCCTTGGTCTGATAGCCTAGTACCTACCTATGAACCTATTAAAGGAAATACACATGACGTTGAGCAGTTTTTAGAAGAACTTAAGTCAGATTTTTGAAATTTACTTTAGGGAGTGTTGATTTCAAAATTCACTTTCTTGATATCACCCTAGAATGGGATGTGGTCAACAAAACTTTCCACAATAACATATTTGTTAAGGAAACTTTTTCAAACTGTTATTTACATTTTAACAGTAATCATCCTGGGTTCATCAAGAAGAACATACCTAGAGGACAATTCATTACAGCCTCTAGGCTAATAAACTAGAGAAGTAGAATTTCAGAAAGAAGTAGTTTATTTTGTCCCTCTTTTTGGAGACAGGTTATAAGAGACAGACAAATTATTATTTAGTGCCAATGAAGTTTCCTTAAAAAGAAATTCTCGCTTGGCCCCAATTTTATTTAAGCCAACATAAAAACCTTCATATAATGTTTATAATAACACCACCCCTGTATGTAGTCTTGATATGTCAGTTGATGATAATAGTATGAAAAAATTTTTTTCTGACAGCTGGCGAATTTTCTTCTGACAGATTTTAAATACTGTAATTATAAATTTTAGACAATAGCTAGAATAACAGGTTTTGCAATAACATGCATTTTTCTGAGGGCTGTGAAGTCTGACACTCAAATGTCTGCTATTATTTAGAGACTTCAGTCCGCAGTTATTTGCCAGAAAAACAGAAATTTAATGAAGAGCAGATCAAACATATGAGGCAAAAATCTAGACATTCTGCAAATTCTGAACAGTTGAGAGGTATGCCTTATAGTAGTTAGCAGACGGATCCAGTTAGCTAAAAATATAACCTCTAATAAAACTAAAATAAAAGCATGCCCACCTGCACAATCTAATTCGGGGCAAACACTTTGCCGTTAACACTGCACTCTCTTACTTCATAGTGTATAATGCTTTAGTTATGGACTGCCCCAAAAGGATCGCCCTAGAATAAACTACGATAATCTCTTGCTATCACTGGGGTGGGGGGTATAGTTTAGTAACATCTCTGTTTAATGGGCACAGGAGAAAAAAAGTGGTACTGCTAACAGCTGATTGATATCATTAGGCAAAAAAAAGTTAACACCAATGTGCTTTATTACTATTTCAAATAAAATAACTATTTTTCATGTGATTGATCTAAAAGTAAAGTGCCATTTTAGCAAAGTGGTATTATTTCTGGGACTTAGTAACTAATTTTGCTCAAATTTTCCTTGTCATTGCTCTAATAAAAATGTAACGTCATGGAGTACTTTGCTTTATCATGTACATCTCTAGGATAAACTTGAGATGTTGTACTTAGGCAACCAAGATATAACAATAACCTAATGCATATTATGTAAGGTGTTATTACTATTCTGCAATCTGCATCAGTCCCTTGTTTTATAAAAAAATGAAAATACAATACTTTTAAGGTTTGTTAGAAATAAATGTGTGACCAAACTGAATATGAATATTTTCGCTTTACGATTTTGCTGTCCAAAGGCTAGTTCAAGTAAGGTTTGCGATAGTTGCGATACACACTGCTAACACCATAATGGCATACGTCTCAACTGTCCAGATTTTTGCTGAATGTCCAGATTTTTTGCTTCATGTTTGCGGCCTGTTTCTCATAAAGTTGTGGTTTTCTGACAAATCATTGAGGACTGAAGTCTGGAAATAATGGCAGACATTTGAGTTTCAGTCGGATTTCATATCCTTCAGAAAATTCATTCTAATGCTAAACCTGTTAGTCTATCAACTTTCTAAGTTTGTAAGAGCAATATTTAACGGTGTCTTTATTTTGGGGCAGGCCTTTATACCCCCATTATTTGTGGCATTGTCCAGATATCTTGCTCTAAGAGGTTGCGAGGTATGCTGGTGGTGCAGGCTGCTCACACAAAAAAAATCCTGTCACTTATTGATGAAACTCTCATATACTTGCAATCAAACGTTATATGGAATTAAGTTTCATGCTTGTTCTTGCTCTTAAAAACTGCTGTTATAGGCTTGAGAAACCACAGAATACACGTTTACTGGCAATGCAATTGGTTGTCCAGTTTCCATTTCTAGAAGCAGATCATACTTCTTAACTGTACAGATTTTTCCCTCTTATGTTTGATCCATTTTTCATACAATTGTGGTTTTCTGGCAAATTAGTGGCAAATCATTAAAGGTTGAAGTTAGAAAATAATGACAGACAGTTGAGTTTCAGACTTAATACCCTTCAGAAACATTCAAGGTAATGCAAAACATGTTATTCTATCAACTTTCTAAGTTTGTAAGAGCAATATTTAAAAAAAATGTCGCTATTTTTGGGCCTTTGCACCACTTTTATTTGTGCCTTTGTCCAGATTTATTGCTCTTAGTAAGATGTTGAGAGGTATGAAGCAGAGCACTATTTCTAGTGTAGCGTGACTGCAGAAATAATAGTCGCTCTTTTTGCACTGTCACACGTTAACACATTTTAAACGCATCGCCAGTGAACTACTTGGCCTTTTATATTCCAGCAAAGCAGCACGTCGTTTCACACTGCGCCACAGATGTGAAAACAGTCTTGTTATTGTATGCTTGCACCATTGTTGCTGCATTTAAACTTCATTTCTTTGTATATTCTATTGTCACCGCAAACTGTGTTGTGGTATCCTAGCAACAGGAAACTACTTGTCGTCCTCGGTCGCCGCACAGAGTGGGATTGCACTAACCCCTTACAGAACAGAATTTATACAGCCAATCCGAACGCTGGTTTGTCATCATCTGCTTCGAGATTATTCTGGTATCAGCAGGGGAGGCTGCTCCGTAGAAGGTGTTGTGAATATCTTCGAGCGTTCTGCAGATAAGAAAAAATTAAAACGGCATACTCCTGGGCTTGGTCTACGCGGACGCTTTTTGTTTGTTTGTTTAAACTATTAGCTGCATCCAAAAATGTACAGTAATATGCTGAGAGATTTTGATGAGGATCCATTCTTTACGTAAGTTGCGCTGCTTTATAAAATCTGATGCACCTGACTGAAGGATTGTAGGGAACTGTTTTGATTTAAATATGTTTGTGTAGTTTGTATTACTTCATAATGCTTGATGGGATTGCTGAAGTGAAGTTTACTTTTTTAATTTCATTTTGAAACAGTTTAATTGACATATCTATCATTCTCTTGTCTGTGCTTTCTGGTGGCTGTGCGCTGAATAGATTAGGTAAACACACGTCTAGCGATGTGAACGTGTTGAGTTATGAACATTTGTGTGATGGCACTGGTGTGCAAATGAAGAGGAGAAGAGGGAGTATATTTCTCCTTTCTGTTAAAGAATAATAGCTTTGTGGTCGTCAAGTAATTCAGTGCTGTGGAATGTTACTGTTAAAATGATAGCGGTGCCAGAAATAGAAAACGGTGATAGTAGAGGGCAGTGCATACAAACAACTGCGTTATTAATATTATCCTGGTTTGTAGAACGAGGTGAATTGGGGTACTTCTGGTTTAACATCATGGTACAGTCGTAAACTATCAAAATATGTGGTTGTAAAGACGGTGCTTTCAGTAGATAAGGAACAATACATTTTGGGATTGGTCTTAGACTTGACATCCGCTTTTGAAATCCAAGGTCAGCACAGAAGATAGGCTTCTGTTTTACGATTTTATTGTTTAAGTGTACTGTATAACTAGGCTTTGTCTGAAATAAAGGTCAAAATGGTCCATTTCACTTACAGGTAAAAAAAATAATAACTTTGCAGCTATTATGTATATAATTATTTGGAGTAACATGTCACTGTGTAGCTTGAGAATTAACAGGGACTCAAGGGGTTGTTGGGCTGTCTATTGATGTTTGGCTAGCTGTACAGCTAATATTTTAGTTAAGATCCTTAGTAGGTCTGTGCTTTGACAACCTGAACTGTTCCCGGCTTGCGTAGTAGTATTAAAAGTTGCACGCTCATGCAGCCTGCTTGTGTTGTTGTGGTCCTTTATTTCGGAGTATGAGCGTATTCACGCAAGTAACATACTCTGTAAATAAAACATTCAGCAAATGTATTGGGGCTTGCTAGCTTTCAGAGGTGGTCAAGATGTGTGGATCACGCTGGCCTTGAAGAACCACTGTTTGTTGTTTGAAATGTCAGAAAGATCAGCGTTTCTGTATTGTTGTGTTCTGATTACAAAACTTAATTTCTCACTTAACATTTGTGGTTATTTGTTTTTTCTCTGGTTCCTAATGATTTGTATTGATTTGTTCGGGAAAACAATGAAGCATTAATTTACTTTTACCTAATTGTAAAGGGAAATGAAAATGGGCATACAAGGAAGATGCCACATATTTAGTATGTGAGCGTGGCATGCTTTAAAGAATATTGAGTAGTAGCAGCTGCCGATGGTATAAAAGTCTAAACGGTGAATAAGATATAGCGTTAACTGCAAAAGAAGGTAAATGCTTTTATGGCGTATAGAAACCCAACACAAAAGACAGTGGAGCATTAAAGATGGGACTTGCAAGCCTCAAAGTCCCTAGAATTAATTTAATAGTTATATGTATTTTGATAACTAATTGATTAAAAATCACTGTCATTTTCTTGCAGGGGAGACCAAAAAGGGAGCCACCTTTGGTCATCATGTAATCACAGACAGTAAAGACCCGTATGATAAGAATTAGCTTTGTAGTATCTGGTTGTACACACTGATGGCAGACATTTTTAACTGTAATATTCATAAACAAATGAAGTCAATATGAGGTAACCACTAGCTGCAAGTCTAATGGTAGGGGGCAGGCCAGCTTTTTGATCTTGCTGTATGGCCTACCCTCTCCCCTGGTGAAGAACTTCCTTCTCTGCAGTAGCTCCTCTGCACACTGCTGTATCTGCACTCTGAAATAAGAAGTGTGCCTTTGCATTCTGAATTCCACTGTGCTGACAGTGCAGCTGCACACTGCAGCACAGGCTCAAGCTGCACTGGGCAGACCTTCACTCATGTAGCGAATCAGACTCGCCTCTTCTTTTCCTTCCTGTCCCAGGATGGGTGAGCTGACAGTGACGCTCACTCCTAGCCTCCCCTGCAAGGTCCTATATTCATGTGAGCCACTATTCAGACTGAGGTCACTTGTGATGTAGTCAGGTTTTTATCCCTGTACGCCATGGAGTCGCTCCTTCCAACAAAATTTTTAGGGTAATCGCACTCTGTTGCTTGTTTTCATTAATTTTTTTCAGGAATATAGACCCCACCTACCCTTAACTGGTGATTGCCATTTATGTTTGCAAAGCAAATCACTAGGACCTACATTGCCAGTATGGATTAACCAACATTGGTACCTGGATTCCTGGGTAGCAGACAAGTGTGTGCTTTATTCACTTTCTGAGGTAGTTCCTAGGTGACTACTTCAACAGTACGTTACAAACCTGGTTGACATTTAATGCATGCCATATTTGAAAACCACAAGTAATTGATCATTATATTACTATGTAATGCCCACTAGCATGAGTAGCAGTGGCAACTCTCCCTTTACACTGTCTTTGGCTTTATGATCCATGCATATTGTAGTTTAACGTTTGTCTTCTCGGAACGTGGATGTTATTTTAGCATCCACATGTATAACACCTACATTCTGGTTTAATTATCCACTACCATCTCAGAGAATGTGTCTCTTTAAAATCGTTAACCAGTGACTCCTATTCCATGGCCTAGGATCATAGGAGGTTACTAGGCTATCAACCCCTAGGTCATTTCAAGCCTAGCCGTTTCATCTCAGTGTAATACCATAGATACTCTGTGTGCAAATATTCTATCACTGAGGCAGTGACTCTGTATCATGGTAAAAGTCTTGTCAAATTTATAATTGTGTAAAGTGTTGTCACGATAAATGTGTAATGTATTCACTGTATACGTATGTCTACTAATTTTGCTTATGCATCTTTGTTAGTGTAACTGTGATAACACTTTACACAGTGTACTCACTGTATACTTTGTATATTGTCGTTTATCACAATTAAACTAGCAATGTACTCACTGTATCTTTATATATTGTTGTTTTCTTGTAAGTCTTATAATTTTCTAAAATTGTGGAGCTTTTCTCCTCGGGCCTTTGCTAAAAATGGGTCTTGTGACCCAGTCGGACTATCCCAGTTAACAGATGTCAAGTAAATAAATACCTAGAATTATATTTAGTAATGACTACCCATGTCCAGGAGTGTTGTGGGCGCTGTCTTTGGTATGAATTTACAGTGCTCCATCCACTTGTCCAGGTTCCTTTTGAACAGTGTCTAGTGGTGCTCTGCTTCACAGGAATTGGCAGCCTATTCCAAAGACAAGGTAGTCGCTGAAAGACAAATCTGTCCCACCAACACATCTTATTCAAGTTGCAGGCCATATTTGGGTCCCTGGAACTGGTAGGTCTAGCCATGTTTGATTTACAGATGTGCAACAAATTCATTAGGTTTGGGTCAGATATTGCTGTGTAAGCCAGGCATAAGTCTCCCCTAAGAAGTCTATAATGATACTGAGTATAGTGACCAGTATTTTAATCGGTCTGTGTAAGGCACATGCTGGAGTCCCCTGATTTTCTTTGTTAGAAATCTCTGAGATCTCTCCTGTTGCTGCAGATGCTTTGTATGGTACATGCCGAAAGGGGCGTTATACTATAACCTCCTTTGCTCTAGAGACGATGCCTTTCCTAATCAAATGTGCTATGTCGAAAGCCTTCCTTACTGCAGTGGACACATGGTGGTCAAAGTTACGGTCTCAGTTTACTTATCTCAGATTTATTACCACTTTATAGGTACATAGGGTATTGTGATTAATATGATAGTGTGAAGGGGCATTGTTTTTACCAAAGGGAATGATGTTGCATTTAGTTTGAAACAGTGACCAAGACTGCAGTCATTGGTCTGCTTAAGACCCCTCTGAAGTATACTGACATCATTTGGGGATTGATAATTGCACCCAGTTTACAGTCATCCGCAAACTTGGTCAGCTGCAGCCCCTTAGTTTTGGCCTGAACTTCTAAAAAGTGTATACCAAACAGTAGGGGTGCCCAATACTGACCCTTGTAACATCCTACTGGTGACAGGACTGCCGGTGGATGTGGAGGCACTCAGTGTGTGACCGGTTTGTGAGCCAGTTGGTAACCCATCTTACAACAAAGGAGTTTATATTTAGTTTACGTTTATTGGCAATGCCAGAGTGTGGGATTGTGTCGAAGGCTTTGGCCAAGTCGAGGTATGCTGTGTGCACAGATTTGTCCAGTGGCCCTGGTCACGTTTTCGAACAAATCCACCAGGTTTAACAGGCAGAATCTGCCCTTGATGAAGCCAAATTGGATCTGATCCAGGGTTTGGAGGTCACCTATGTCTTTATTTATGTGGTCCAGCATGAGATATACATTCCATGGCCTTACAGATGATGATGGTCAGACTTGTGGGTCTGTAATTCCCTAGGTCTGTTGCTAAGCCATCTTTTGTGGAGGAGAATAACTGTTGCTGTTCTCCATTCTGCAGGAACATAGCCTGTGGTTAGGCTGTGATTGAATAGAGCACTTAATGGTGATGCTAGTTCATGTTTTAGTTTGTTTATAAGACAGCATGGGATGCCGTCTGTTCCCATAGAGGCTGTGTTTTTTGCATTAGACAAGGCTTTAATGCCCTGCTCTACGGATATGTAGTGTGGGGGGGGAGTTGGGGGCAAGGTATGTGATAAGTTAGGAGGGGATAAGGGAGTGACATTTTCACCAAATCTGTTCACCAGCAGGTTTGCTATCTCTGCAGGATCAGTGTGTGTGATACCGTTAGTCACTAGTTTGGCACATGCTTGGGTCCTACCTTTTAGACTGCATACATAGCTGTAAAAGGCCTTAAGGTTATCCTTGGCTGTGACAAGTTTTTTTCAAAGTCACCCTTACAGGATTTTATATATTGTCCTATTGCCTGTTGAGGCTGAGGAAGGTGTTTTTCTACTGTTGGGGCCTCACCTTAGTTTTCTTAGACAGCAACTTTTTGCATTTGTTGTAAAGTTTGTTGATGCTGGATGTCCACTAGGGTGGCTTGTTTTTACTTGGGGCTCTGGCTTTGATTCTCTCTGGAACAGCCAAGTCTACCACTTCCAGCTGGGGGTGTGGCTTGGAATGCATTTATACCTTCCCCTAGGAGGCTATAGTTTGCCTTGGTGAAGTTTTTTAGTCTGACTTCACCCTTTGTGAGTTCTGGTGTTAGTGCCAGTTCGAAGGTGACTGATTTGTGGTCAGATTTAACTAATGAGGGTCTGACAGTTGCAGTGGTGCATCTGTTTTGTCATGTTAATGAGGACCAGATCTAGTATGTTTGTTCCTCTTGTTGGGGTTTTAACAATTTGTTCCAGAGCATTTGAGTTCACAAGTCAAGGAACTTTTGCACTAGTGAGTTAGGGCTAGAACTGGTTTTCCAGTTGATGGTGGGATAATTGAAATCCCCCATGACCAGAGTGTTTGGCAATATTTGGATTGACTCCAGTTTGGTTTAGTAGCCCTCGTGCACATCATCATCCATGGAGGGGGATCTATAACTAGCTATGACTTGAATGTGAGTATTTGCCACAGTAATCTGAACTGAGTAACTCCATGGAGTTGTCCTGTCTAACTAGTCGGGAGGTGAATTTATCTGTAATATAGTTAGAAACGCCACCTCCTTTGATTCTCACACGTTTGATTTGCAATCTGAAGGTATGGAAGGCATTGTAGCCTTGCAAGGTGGGGTACTCTCTGAGACCTTTAACCAGGTTTCTGTGACTGCACAGACATCTACATGCTCCAGTGGTAGGAGTGCTTCCAGGGTGTGCAGTTTTTGGTTTAAGCTCCTAGTAATTAGCAATATAACCCTTAGCTTGTTATGATTTGCAATTTTCACATCGGCAATTTTGTTTCTGAGACCTTGCCTAAAAAAGACACTGTGGGGGAAGCAAGAGCCTTTGCCAGCAGCCAAAAGCCTAGTGGTGCCAAGTGCAAACCGTCTCTGGCAAAGCAATGAGATTTATGGACTGTGTCATCCCATGCTGACAGAAACTGGATCCCCTTTGAATGACACCAAAAGCTAAGACAGTTATTGAAATCTATCATTTTTTTATTTATACCAGACATCATACTAGGTGAGGGTAATATGGTCCACAAGGCTAGGGACATACCTGCCTGGGACACATACTCAGAGAGCTCAATCATGTCTCTCTTCATATAGTCCAGTGAAGTACATCTCAGGTTGTTCACTACAACCTGAGCTATGACAGAGTCATAATGGTAGTTGTTGCCTAGAGACCCGAGTGCATGTGTGATCTGACAAATTCTGCCACCGGGCAGGCAGCTGACCATGACTTTCTCCTTATCTAACCTGGTGAGTGTGGCATCTGTATGTCTCAGTATGGAGTCTTCAGTGACAAGAAAATTTGGTATATGAGTGTTACACCTTAAGGGCTTGGTAAGTGAGACACTGGTGTTGCTATGTGTCTGCGTGCTGTGGGAATTGTGTTAGCTGTTAGCAGTATTGTGTTTTGGAGGTCTCTGGTGTTTCAGTAAGTTTTTTGAGAGAACCTCCGCATATGTTAATTTGTGTGCTGAATGCGTACTATGTGCATAAGTAGTGGTGGTTGAGTTGATAATCTCTTCAGTGTTACTGTTTTGAGTACTAGAGAGCAGGGATTCAAGATTCTTGATGTAGGTATATCTCTTTCTGTGTTGAATGCGTACTATGTGCATAAGTAGTGGTGGTTGAGTTGATAATCTCTTCAGTGTTACTGTTTTGAGTGCTAGAGAGCAGGGATTCAAGATTCTTGATGTAGGTATATCTCTCGCACTCTGTACTAGAGTAAGTTATTAGTATAGTGTTGTCAGTGTACATGAGGCAGTTTGTACACTGCCTGAGGAGACCCAAGTCAACAAGGCTGGCAGGACAAACGGGGTAGTCCAACTGTCCATAGTGCTTTCAGGACTGATCTAGGAGGTGCTCTGTAGTTGGGTATTTCTGACTGGGTTTTTGGCTGGTGGTTTAATAGGTCACACCCCTCTAGCAATAGTTCTTAGACCAGAAATGTGCTAAAGATTAGGACTACACTAACGTACTACAGCTGTATCTTAGGGAAAAATTGTTGAAATTATCTGTCCGGCTATGGCACATAATTGTGTGGCAGTGCACGGTGCTCTCGACAACAAGCAAACTCACTCAAACTCTGGGGTTTAAATACCATAAACTAAAAACTTAAAAAAAAAATACAACTTTAAAAAACTCAAAAGAACCAATGAGGAGATCTACTCCAAGTCATAGACCAATCACCCTTCACAAGACAGGTTCCAGTCGGCACACTTATCTCACACGGGTGCAGAAGAGCCCCTTCCAATCAAAGATGGCTTGGAAAATGTGCTCAGAATACAACAGCCACTACAAACAGACCCAGATGCAACAAACCTGTAGCAGGACAATGCTCCAGCTACTACTTACACTAATTTAGGAGGGAAACGCTAAAAAATGCTTTAAACAGCAGAAAAACAGCAAGGGGACACTAAAGAATGTTAAAACCGCAAATAAATCAGTTATTTAAAACAATGATTGGTGAGAAAACAGAACAGAGGCTTTGTACACAGTGAAAAGTAGCAACAATTACTTTGCAATCAGTGAAAATAGCAACAAAAAAAGCATTGCAAACAGTGATAATAGCAACAAAATATGATTTAACAGGCACAGTAAGGCAGACCAATGCAATACAAACAGTGCAGTTTAGTTTACTGTATTAAAATATAGTATTAAATAATCAGAACACAATAAAAAGATGCAGTAAATAGTATAATCAAGCAAAAACAGCAACTTACGTTTTTTGGGAAGCTCAGAAGCCTGTAGTCGTCTGGTATTTCAGCTTACCACTGTTCAGCTCTGTTCAAACAAGCAGAAATCCGCTTAAATACCAGAAGCTAAACTTAAAATAAATAAATAAAAAACTTAAAAGAACGAATGAAGGTGCTTATTTTCTACAAGAAATCTCTGCAATGATCATTTTCTTTAGCTTCATCATATGATACCTAATGTCTGCCATCTTAGAGATGACTTTAAAGCACTAAGCACTTTCTGATGTTAGTATTGACTTCTATCATTTTTCCCCAACTGACTATATGCATATTTTCAACATTAATGTCATGTGTGTAATTACTAAGCTGTCATTATCCTGATTAAACACAGAATTTTACATTATTGATGTTTTTTTTTTAAATATGTATTGTAATCTGTGCATCTGCGGTGGTGGTGCTGCGGTAGAGTTGTCGCCTCACAGTAAGACGTTGTCTTGTTCGATTCTCAGCTAGAGCGTCTTCTGTGTGGAGACATGCGTGAATGGGAATACCTTCGTTGAAGGTTGTGCGTCAGGGCCGGCAACTCGGCACGTAAAATTCTACTGCCAATCATTAGTGGACTGGAGTTCCGCTGTGGTGACCCCTAACTGGGAAAAGCCGAAAGACACAACATGTATTGTAATCTGTCTATGACCATTTATCAAACACATGGATAGGCACAGGTTTCCACATTTTTAATTCTGTCATAGGCACAGGTTTCCACATTTTTAATTCTGTCATACTACTGGGTGTCAGTGAAATGCCTCTTTAGTGTCATTTGGTATTTTAGTTTCCCCTTCTGTCTCCCCTTTTTACCCTGGGTATGCAAGCACAAAGTCAAAGCTACTGCTGTTCTTTGACTGATACTTCTTTAACAGATAGCTTGACATTTGTTAAGGGTTACATCCAACTCTGGATTCTAACAGTTGCCATGGTAATTATCTTGGACATCATCTTTCTACAGATCCTGTCTTTTTTTTTTTTTTTTTTTTTTAATTTCTGATAGCATGACTGGAATGGACTCCATTCCTAATTCAAAGTATGATTAAAGTTCATGAAATTAGCATTGTTTCAGTCTTTGATGTCAGCCAGAAGTGCTCTTCGCAGCACCCACAATATGCCCAGTAATGACTCCTCCTGCAGTTCTTGCAGAGTTGCATGTATTTGTAAGATATCGAAGTACGATTGTAGATTCTTTTTTTATAAGACCCGTTGCTATTGGAACTGTCTACGGGGGGGGGTGATTTGATAAACTACGCTGAATCTATGGAACTTAAATGGATTTTAAGGCTTCAAGCTGACAAACATCCTGGCTTGAATGCATGTGTTTAAGATCTGTACTAAAGGGAAGGAAATTGATGTAGTGATATAATTGATCAGAGGGTCTATGTAATTACCACTCAAGTATTTTTAGATCTGAAGAAGTATTGGTTGCACAACGCGAAAGCGTTCATCTGCTGTATTATTTTAATAAAATGTTTGTATTTGCGAGCTGTGGTGGTCTTGCCATTCTTGTTTTATGCTTTTGAAACCTTTACCAGCAGTTGGAACCTTTTTGTATGCCTTTGTCTTGATTTTGATTGTTAGTTCCACACTGGACATGGCTGAAAGTGCAACGGTGGAGTTGGAGTATAATCCGATGAATAGAAATCTACAACAGAAGTGGAACAAGCTAATTCACCCACCTGAAAATCCCTTCCTTGGGCTTAACTTTGGGGACAGTAATGAAGAGGTACAGTCTGTTAATAATGACTTTCCTGACTTCTTGAAATGTTAAGAGAACTGGAGGGCAATCTTAAGTTAAAAAGACAACAATGGCACCGCCTACGTTTAGACACTTGCCTGCATTATAAAATTGTCCCCAGGGGGCTGCAAGTGCTCTGCATGCCATGTTATGGCGAGGCACATGCCGAACTTCTCAATGGCAACAAATTAATTTAGATTTAAGTTTTTTAAGTACATAAATATGCTGATAGAATACTTTCAACCCATTGAATGTCAGCTTTTGGAAGTAGTATAGAAATGTAGGCAGAACATAGAGCAATGCTACAAGAATGAACAGCATGCAGGTATGTTAGAAAATATATTTTCTGACGTGGCCAGTTATGAAACTGCAGCGTAATAAAACCAAAGAAATTAATGAGATATTATAATGACTTTGTGTCGAGACACATCTTTGTCTGGCCAAAGACAACCGAAAGAGTCAGCAATGACCCAGTTTCTACTGGAGCAGATCACAATAGTATAGAAGCTCCACTCAACACAGAGACTGTGCAAGAACAATTTTGTCAACAGGAGATCAACACCTATAGGAGGGTAAATCAGCCTCCCAACAATTTAGGCAACGCTGTGCTGAACAGTCTTTTTAGTTACTGGAAATTGGCCACCTGTTGACTTAACGCAAATGGGGAATACATCCAATCATCAGGACGCAGGCGGTAGACCAAAAGTGAGGTCAGCTACAAGCAAGGGTTTTCCTTCTCTTCTAGTGATGGTGCGATCACCTCGGTTGAACAGCAGAGGGTGCCACAAGAGGAAACACTCAAAGTGAGAAGATGAAGTCCCTTGTATATAACTTATCAGATTATGTTTTGAGCGAAGTAGAACTGTCAGTCCTAAACAAAGGACTGAGTTTTATCCCCTCTGTACCTTCAAATGTGAGTGATGTACTGACTGACTTACGATTGTTTTGCCGCAATATGACTTTGAAGTTAATGTTTAACAGTGATGTTATAAATAGATGCCAATTTAGGCGCCCCAGTACTTGTATGCCAGTGATGCCTTTACATATACAATTGTTCATTAAAACTTGTGAGAATTATCTATGTAAATATATGTTTGGACAGATGGGTAAGAGGTACTATAACTTAACTACTGCATAAAATGCCTTGAAAGGTTTAAAGGGCAAATGTGACATCAGCTTCAGACCCTCAGATAAGGGAGGGTCAGTTGTGGTCATGAATTTTAGTGACATCAATCGTATGATGCTTAAAATGTTGAATGAAAAGGCGACATATAAATGTATAAATAAGGATAGAGTGAGATCTATTATTGATTATGTACACAGTGCCTTTATATGAGATGCTTCTTGATGGTACCATAGATTGTGAACTATATGATTTTTTGACTATAATTGAACCAAAAATACCAGTCATTAAAGGCCTACCAAAGGTCCATAAATCTCTAACAAAACCCCCTCTACATCCAGTAGTATCGGGAGAGGGTTGGGTTATGCAAGCATGTTCTGTTTATGTTGAAAAGAAATTGAAATGAAATGTATATTAACATCTATTCTTGTACTTGAGGATAGAGAACAGTTTCTGACAGATTTATTTACATTTGTGGAAACATATGGAAGGGTAACAGGGCTACTATTTGTGACTCTGGATGTTGTGAACTTGTTCACCGTATTCCTAATGACTATGGACTGGATACCATCAGAGCCGTATTAGTTCGAAGAGAGGATTTTGATAATACTGCTGTAGACACGATTTGTTCCTTATTTGATTTGGTTCTAAACAACAATGTTTTCATGTATGGGGACTCTGTTTTTGCACAGAAATGGGGGGTTGCCATGGTTACCCCATGTGCAAATTCCTATGCAAAGTTGGTTATGAATGTGTGGGAGGAACAATATGTACTAAATAGCTTGGTGTGTCAGCAGTATGTGAAATTTTACCATTGTATTGTTGACAGTATGTTTTATTGTATGGGGAGGAGGACAAGACTACCTGAACACCTTCCTTGATTATATAAATCACACGACTGACTTTTTTTTATGATTCAAAACTCCCCAAAGGAGATGGATTTTTTAGATGTACATGTGGTAATCAATGACCTAGGTGGGGTTGAGACAACTTAGTTTCGTAAAGGATGTTGGGGAAAAAAGTCTACTATCTTTTGATAGTATGCACCCTAGGTTTATATACCCCAATATAGTAAGGGGCCCAATACATGAGGGTTTCACGACTATGTACGTAGGATGATGACTTTAATCAAAACATAGAGAAGATGATGGATCATTTCTCTATGAGGGGTTATTTGAGCAGCATTTTAACCCAGAACAAAGAGCGAGTTATGAATGAGAGGAAAAAGTTTGCTCCCCCATACTTTGACGTAATACCAGCAACATGGTGTCCACTACTAGGGCATCTAATCTTGGATTTGGCTTAAAATATACCAGCAATGCAGGAGCTGTATGCACTGTAATATGTAAGAATTAGGGGGTATTTACGAGTGATAACAAGACAGCAGAACTAGTTGGAACCAACCCCTCCTTTTGATACAAGAATTGTTTGAGCCTGTAGAGGCAGCTATGTGCTGGACGCCCGTTTTTAGTATGGTGGGAGGGCATCAACAATCCAACAGAATGGACACCTTCAGATGCCGACATTGTAGGGCATGCACTTGTATATCCCAAGAACAAGTATTTGAACATCCTTGGTTAAACTATGCTTTTTGTCCCAGGTTTTATGCAGACTGCAGCACAGAGAACATTTATATATTTAGCAACCTGCAGGTCCTGTCAAGTTTTTTATGTTGGTAAATCCAACAAAAGGTTGAAAGACATCATAATGGGTCACTCCTATGATATTAGAACAGGCAATATTAAAAATGCCTTGGCCAAACACAATTTAAAAAAAAAATGAAGGTCATGAGTTTGTTTTTAGAGTACTTCAGATTGTTCCTGTGAGTGCTATGGGGTGATTTGATAAACTACACTGAATCTATGGAACTTAAATGGATTTTAAGGCTTCAGGCTGACAAACATCCTGGCTTGAATGCATGTACTAAAGGGAAGGAAATTGATGTAATTGATCAGGAGGGTCTAGTATTTTTAAATGTAGTGACGTTATTTTTTAGATCTGAAGAAGCGTTGGTTGCGCAGTGTGAAAGAGCTCATCTGTTTTATTATTTTAATAAAAGTGTTTGTATTTGCGAGCTGTGATGGTCCTGCCATTCTTATGTTTTATGCTTTGGAAACCCCCTTACTTTTATGATTCCCTTTATCAGCATTTTCTCACAGCTTTTGGTTGCACTCCTAAAACAACATTTCATAAAAGAGGCCACTGGCTATTCTTAAGTTATTGAATTTATTTAGATGATATATGGTACATGTATACCTTTCAAAGGTTCATAAGTTTATAGGTGTGTACTAGACCAATGACCACTGGGGCTTTTTAAGCCTAATCATACATACTAAATCTCTGACAAGTTCTGGTACCCTTGGTAAGTATAAGCAGGGGGCTTGGGAGATGAACTATTTACAGGCTGCCTATGTCCATTGGAGACAGGTGCCAAGCCAGGGATGAATTTCCTGTCCCCATCCAGTTGTCAAAGTTGCAGGGTTAGGGAAGAACTCTACTTCCCATTGATGAGGAGCCTGTTCCAGAGAAAAGGGAGTCTCTAGAATATATACCTGTCTGTCCAGCAGGTCCTATTTATATCACAGGGAAGATTTTGGTCTTTAGAATGGGTAATTCTGGTGTTAGTTTTCTGGATATGCAGGAGGTCCAACAAGGTGGGGTTCAACAATACCTTGTATGCCAGGTGTAGATGTCCCCTCAACATCCTGTAGGAGAGAATACAGGGACAGGATTTTGAGGCAGTTTGCATAGGACATGTTACTTACGCCATGTATTCTTTTAGTGAGGAACCTCTGTGGACATTCTAGTTGGATGTTTCTGGTTGGGTATATCTGAAGGGGGTGTTGTACTCATTGACAGGTCTGATGTATGCTGAATACAGTGGAACAGTGATCTCCTTGGACCCAGATGCCACATCTTTGTTTTATAATGTGCAGAACATTCAGTATCAAAGGTATGTGGTAGTCACAGGCTAGATTACTGTGTGTGTGTGTGTGTGTGTGTGTGTGTGTGTGTGTGTGTGTCCCCAAGTACTGACTACTGGGTTGATTCTTAGGGGAGTAATGTCAATATGATGGTTATCGGGGTGAATGACTTCCCGAAGGACAGTTTTATACATTTCTTGGCATTTAGTTTTAATCCATGGCTCTCACATTAGTTACACGTCTGTGTCAGCCCATCCTGGAGAACATTCAATGGGAGATTCTATGACTGTTCCTAATTTGCAGTTGTCTGCAAATTTGGTCAGCCAGAGGCCAAGGATGTTGGCCTTGATGTCAGAGAATTAGATGCCAAAAAAGTAGTAGTCCCAGGACTGATCCCTGCGGGACTCCAGTGGTGACTAGCCTCTATGAAGAGGTGGACTCTCCAATTTTAACTGGTGTCCTGTCTGTGAGTCAGCTGGCTATCCAGCAGGTGACATGAGAGTTTATATCTAACCTCTTTAGTTTGTTAACCATGCCAGAGTGGAGCATTGTGTCAAATGCCTTGGCCAGGTCAAAGTAGGTGGTGTGAACCATTTTGCCCTTATACATTGCTTGGTAACCTTTTCAAAGACGTCTACTAGGCAGAGTAGGCATGACCTACCCTTGACAAATCCAAAATGGGTTGGGTTCAATGTTATTATTGGTCATTTCCATGATTCTTTTCATGGCTTTGCATTTAAAACTAATGAGACTTACGGATCTGTTGATGGCCTGTCTTTGTGCAAAGGGGTGATGGTTGCTGTTCTTCGTTCATCTTGCATGAAGCCTGTTTGGAGGCTAAGGTTAATAAATAATGATTCCAGGCAGCCTGATAAGGCCATGTTTCATGCTATTTTGAAGGCAGTCTGGGATATTGTCGGGGCCCATTGATAAAGTGTTCTTGGACTTGGAGAGAGCATTGATGACCTGTTCCCTAGTGATAATTGGGGGAGTCATATTTGATGGTGTTTCCTGAGGGGAGGCTGGGAGGGAGGGGTAAAGTTACAGCTGAAATTTTTATGCCAGTAGGTTTTCTATATCCTCTGGCTCAGTAATGGTGGATCCATTAACAGTGAGTTCTGCACACAACTGCATATTGCCTTTGAGATTGCAGACATAGCTAAAGAATGCCTTGTAGTTGTCCTTGGTCTGGAGTGCCAAATTTAACTGCTTAAAGATGTACACGTGACTAATGTCTGCTATCTTAGAGATGACTTTTCAGCACTATGCACTTTCTGATGTTAGTATTGACTTCTATCATTTTCCCCAACTGACTATATGCATAATGTTAAGTTGTCAATCTCGCCTTCATTCTTGCTGGATGGGTTCGGAGCCGATCCTCGGCTCCGACTCGGCACTTGCTTAGCTTGAGAACTCCTTTTACCAGCTCGAGGCAACCCTATATCCCAAGATGCAAGGCAAGACTACCTCAGATCTCGTTTGCCGCTTTGCGAAGAGGTCTCTTTTTTGCCAGCTCAGGTGAGTTTGAATTTTCAAACAACTTAGTCAGGGTTTTTTCTCTCCCTTTCTCTATTAATAATCAGATAGTGTGTAGTTTTTCTACAGCCCACCCTATTTCCCCTTTATTTAATCTTTCGAGTTAAATTGCTAACTTAGAAGTTCAGTTAGGCCTAGGCCTCTTTCTCTTAATCCCTATCTGTGTGTGTGTTTTTGGGATTAATAGTATAACTGTTTAGTGTGTGTGTGTGTGTGTGTGTTGTTTTTACTTAGACTATGTCTAGGGAAGGAAAGGTCTCCGGCTTCAAGAAGTGTGACTCGTGCTATCAGAAAATGTCTCTGACAGACGGTCACACTTCTTGTGTTTACTGCCTGGGGCCTTTACACCTGCAGGACTCCTGTGCCATATGTCATTCTTTTAGCCAGAGAGTCCTGCAGGAGAGGAGGAACAAGTTAATCCTCCGTGGCTTATTAAAGCCAGAAGGTTCACCCACTAAGACTGGGTCGAGTAAACCTTCAAAGCCACCTAAGGTTCAGGCTACAGTTGTTAAGCCTTCCCCGGTGGCTCCGACTCTTCGAGTCGAGATCGGCCGGCTGGAGCCGATCTTCTACCTCTGATGTGGTAGTGTCGGTTCCTACCGGCTCCGACACTCAATCTACAGTTGCCTTGTCGGCTCCGGCTGGAGCCGACGTGTTATCCAGTATCGGAGCCGAGAAGCTTTCGGCTCCATCTGGAACCCAGAGGACGTCGGCTCAGATGGCTTCGTCCAAGAAGAGATCTCGGTCCCCTTCTTTGGAGTCGATCCACTCGGCTCCGAGGTCTTCTTTGTCGGAACGGAGTCATCGGAGCCGATCTTCGAGATCTTCCAGGCTGTCTGACCATGATTTAGAGAGGGTGGTAAGCAGGCTGTTGAAGTCACAGGCACTAGCCCAAATGCTCCATAGCCCGTCTCAGCAGACTTCGCTATTGCTCTTCCCCTTGAACTTCCTCCTCCGACTCTCCTCCAGAGTTCGGGCCGAGCTTCTCGAAGAGCGACCATGTCGGCGCGAGCCGATACATCCTTCGGCTCCGTCGTCGGCTCCGATCTCCTCCATGAGACCTTCCTTGAGGGATCCGGTCGTCGAGTTTCCTTGTCGGCTCGAGGGGCTAGTGGCATCGGACCCTTGTCCGACCCCGCCTCCCTCTCGGGGCTTCGGCTTTGGTAAGCTCGGCACTGACATCGGCCTCGGAGCCTTCTCTCTCAGTGGAGCCGGGAATTCCTATTTCTTTGGAACGGGAATATTCTGGTCTCCCTGGGAGAGGAGCCTTTGAGGTGATGAGGAGTGTCCTGGCACCTGAGCCAGGTCAACGGTCCATCCCTTTAGCTCCTCCCTCTTCGGTGCCTGTTGATGTCTCTTGCCAGCCTCTTGCTCTCAGGCCCAGGGATCCATCGCCCCAGGTTTCCCCATTGGGAATAACTTCCTCTTCCGAGGTTTCTCCTGATCCTGCAGGGGAACCCCCTCGGAAGAGGACGTGTAAGAGGAAACACACAGACTCCCCTGAGTCTACAACATCTGATACCGACTTAGATGAGTCGGAGGGTTCCCCACAGTCCCCCTCTGAGGATGTCTCCTTTTCAGACATCCTTGAACTCCTCAAACAGAGGGGGAACTGGCTTTCCATTGACCCCTCCGAGGATGAGTCGGTATACCTGGAGGTTTTGGATCCCGACCCTTCACCTCCTGGGTGTCTCCGCCTTTCGACCCACTTATGCAGGTAGTGGCTCGGAAGGCGTGGGCAGCTCCAGATTCTGTGGAACCTGTCCCCAGGAGGCCATCCAAATTTATTACGGCCCCTTCAGACAAGCAGTTTCTTTCTAAGGACGTCTCTGTGGATGCTATGGTGGTGGCGGCCACCAAGAAGGAACTGGATCCATCAGTGCCTGTCCATCCTCCTAACAAAGATTCTAGGACCATGGATAGGTATGGCAAGCGGATGTTTTCTTCAGCGACCTTTGCTATGCGTTTGCTGAACTACCTTTGTCATTTCACCAGACTTCAAAGAGATATTCTCAAGGAACTAGGTGAAGTGGTTCAGGATCCTTCAGCTGCTGGGGCTCAGGACAAGATTGCCTCACAGCTAGCAATCCTAAATTCTTTAACCAACTCCTCCATGCGGCTCATATCCTATGCAGCTGATGGAGCTAGCAGGGCCGCAGGCACAGGAGTGGCTCTTAGACGTCAAGCCTGGATGCGGCTTTGTAATTTCGCAGACGGTTTGGCTTTGTTCGGACCTCAGGTGAAGGAAACCTTGACCAGGTGTGAGCAAGACGGCAAAACTCTTTCTGCCATAGGAGTCAATTTTTCCACCCCTTCTAGACCCTATCCAAAGGGTCAGAAAGGAGGAAAGATGTGGTTCCGTAAAGCCCAAGGAGCAGCGCCGGACACGAGTGGTCAGTTTACCCCCAGAGGCAGAGGGGGTAACAATAATAGACGCCGCCCTAGAGGCAGGGGGGGTCCTCAGAATCAGGGCAACAGGGAGTCTCTTCCTGAGAAGCCTTTTCAGCATCCCTGAGGTGTTGCCCGACTGTCCACCCTTGGAGGCAGTCGGGGGGAAGGATATCGCTGTACCCAGTAGCCTGGCATTCCCTTTCACAAGATATGTGGGTACAGTCGATCATATCCGAGGGTTACAAAATCCCCTTAGAAAGGTATCCCGTACCTCACCAATCCCTTCCAGACATCTCACCCGGTCAAAGGGATTTGGCAAAACAGGAGGTTTCAAAACTCCTAGAAAAAAGAGCCGTCCAGACTGTTCCAGCAGACCAGGTAGGATCCGGCGTCTACTCGAGATTCTTTTTGGTCCCCAAAAGGACGGGAGATTGGAGACCTATTTTAGACCTGAGCAATCTAAACAGATTTGTCAAGAAGGCAAGATTCCGGATGGTCACGCTTCAGTCCATTCTGCCCTTTCTGGGCAAGGAAAACTGGATGTGCTCGATAGACCTTCAGGGTACTATCACATAAAGATACATAGGCGCTCCAGGAGGTTTCTCCGCTTTCGGCTAGGGACCAGTCATTATCAATTCAGAGCCCTGCCCTTTGGCCTCACTTCAGCCCCCAGAGTGTTTACCAAATGCATGGCAGTGGTCACAGCTCATCTGAGACGTCAAGGATTCCAGGTGTTTCCTTATTTAGACGACTGGCTCCTCTCCGCCACCACCAAGCATCAGCTTCTTCAGAGCAGAGACTACACTCTGCAGTTTTGCAAAAGGTTGGGAATATCGGTGAATTTAGAAAAATCTTCTCTGCTGCCTTGCCAATCTATCACCTTTATAGGCGCAGAATTAAACTCTGTCAGTATGTTAGCCAGATTAACAGATCAGAGAATTCTGGACATCCAAAAGTACTTTCGGATTTTATTGCAGAACAGCAAAGTCAAAGCCAGATTGGTTCTGAAGGTTCTAGGTCTTATGGCTGCGGCCATTGTACTTCTACCATTAGCTCGCTTACACATGCGTCTTCTGCAGTGGATGTTATTCACTCAGTGGCCGTTCCAGAACCTTCCCATGAGGCACGAAATCTTGGTTACACAATCGTGCAGGACTCATCTAACCTGGTGGATATCTTCCCCTCTACTTCATCAGGGCCGACCATTTGTTCCCCCTCCTCCGGTTGCCACAGTCACTACGGATGCCTCTCTGATCGGGTGTGGGGGGGGGGGGCATTATCAGGGCAGGATGGTCCACGGGACTTGGCAACCCATCGAATACGATCTGCACATAAATGTCCTGGAGATGAGATCGGTGCTTTTAACGTTGCAAGCCCTCAACGACTTTCTTCCAGCGGGGACTATTGCAGTGCAAACGGACAACATGTCTGTGGTCTGGTACATCAACAAGCAGGGTGGGACCAGGTCCTATCCTTTGTGTCGAGAAGCTCTCAGACTTTGGCAATGGGCAATCTCCTCTCATCGGTTTCTGATAGCAACGCACATCCCCGGCAGGTCCAACCTCTTAGCGGACAGACTGAGCAGAGCTATTCTCATGCCTCATGAGTGGTCTCTCAATCAATCGATAGTGGACGAGATATTTCTGAAGTGGGGCACCCCTTGTTGCGACCTTTTTGCTACACCCCAAAACAACAAATGCCCGGACTTCTTCACCTCTTTCCCCTACCAGGCCAACCCCTGAGAGACTCTCTAACCCAGGATTGGCCCCGGGGACTTCTATACGCCTTTCCTCCTTTCCCTTTAATTCCACAGGTCATTCAGAAAGCTACCGTTTTGAGAGCCAAGTTGATTCTCATTGCCCCTTACTGGCCTCGACAAATTTGGTTTCCGACCCTGCATCGTCACCTCCTGGTGCAGCCTTGGCATCTGGACCCAGTTCCGGATCTTTTGATCCACCAATCGGGTCAACAGCACCGGGCCATTCGTTCTCTCAACCTCACTGCTTGGTTGCTCCACTTCCTTCCCTAGCCAGGCTTCCTATGATCTCTGATCCTGTCAGAGATATCTTAATAGCTTCTTTGAAGTCGTCCACCAGAATGGTTTATGCTAGCAAGTGGCAACGTTTTTCCCTTTGGGCAAACTCCAGGCACATTGATCCCTTCACTGCACCTGTGCATTCTGTTTTAGATTTTCTAGCTGAAGTTTTTCAGTCAGGATCTTCTTCATCAACAGTCAAAGTTCAACTGGCGGCTATTTCCAAATATCATGTTGGCTTGCAAGATCATAACATTATGTCACATAGACTATGCAAAGCCTTTCTGAGAGGAGTTTTTCTCCTAAAGCCTCCAATAAAACATCCTCCTCCACAATGGGATCTGAATTTGATGTTAGCATCCTTGATTTTACCCCCCTTCGAACCATCTGCTTCATGCTCCTTGAAGTTATTGACCTGGAAAACTATATTCTTACTGGCTGTCACTTCAGCAAGGAGGGTATCCGAGATTCAAGCTCTCTGCATCCGTTCCCCTTACTTGGTTTTTCACAAGGACAGGGTATCCTTGAGAACAAATCCATCCTTTCTTCCCAAGGTTGTTTCTCAAACTAATATTAATCAATCCATCGATCTACCAGTTTTTTTCCCAAATTATTCTGACAGAGCTGAACAAAAGCTTCATTTTTTGGATGTCCATCGTCAGCTCAGATATTATTTGCATAGAACTAAACAATTCAGGAAATCAGATCAAATATTTGTCTCCTATGCAGAAAACAGGAAAGGTCTCCCAGTATCAAAAGTGACCTTATCCAGATGGTTATCTTCCACCATTTCTTACGTGTATTCGCTCAGAGACAAGCAACTACCCTCAAAACCGAAGGCACACTCAACCAGGAGCCTATCCACTTCTATAGCTTTTCAGGATAGGCTACCCATTGATGCCATTTGTGCAGCAGCTACTTGGGCCACTCTCTCATACCTTTGTCTCTCATTACAAATTAGATTTGGCCTCCAGGGACAGAGCCAGTTTTGGTTCCACAGTACTCAAGAGTCTGTTCCATTGAGCCACCCGGGATACAGGTGCTAGGGATGCGGTCCCATCCAGCAAGAATGAAGGCGAGATTGACAACTTAACATTTAGAAGTTATGTACCTACCATAACGTTCCATGTTAGTTGTCTTCTCTCGCCTTCTTTCTTGCGTCCCTCCCTCCTTCCCCCTGGCCTGGACAGATCTTGAAAAGTTTCTCTATATCAGATTCACTCTCCTTAGTTTTTAGAGAGTCTATCTTAAGAACTTTTTGCCTAGTTCTTCTAGGCTAGTTTTGCTCTCCCTTTGGGATTAGTATTATTGGCAGGGTTATTTAGCTACCAAACGAGATCTGAGGTAGTCTCGCCTTGCATCATGGGATATAGGGTTGCCTCGAGCTGGTAAAAGGAGTTCTCAAGCTAAGCAAGTGCCGAGTCGGAGCCGAGGATCGGCTCCGAACCCATCCAGCAAGAAAGAAGGCGAGAGAAGACAACTAACATGGAACGTTATGGTAGGTACATAACTTCTAATTTTCAACATTAATGTCATGTGTGTAATTACTAAGCTGTCATTATCCTTATTAAACACAGAATTTTACATTATTGATGATTTTTTTTTAAATATGTATTATAATCTGTGCATTTGCAGTGGTGGTGCTGCGGTAGCGTTGTCACCTCACAGTAAGACGTTGTCCTGTTCGATTCTCAGCTAGAGTGTCTTCTGTGTGGAGACGTGCGTGAATGGGCGTACCTTCATTGAAGGTTGTGCGTCAGGGCCAGCAACTCGGCACGTAAAATTCTACTGTCAATCATTTGCGGACCGGAGGTCCGCTGTTGCGACCCCTAACCGGGAAAAGCCGAAAGACACAACAACAAAGATGTACTCGTGACTAGAACATCACTGTTCTTTGTTAAATTATTTCACTTTGTTTCTTGAATGGCTATATTTTGAATCTGCCAGAGGTATTGCCTGTATGCAAACAATGCCTCCTTTTTTTATAGCATGAAGTAATCTTATACAGTTATTGAACATGCACACAATGTCTTGTATTGTATATGCACACATCCACTTAGGCACATTCAAAGAATTGAGGAAGGAAAAATCACATTTGTAAGAGAGAATTACTAGTAGTTTTATGTGACCTGAATTTTGCTTTCCCCCCTCACAGGTGGCAAAAGGGTAACCTGAAAGAAACAAATTGGTGTATCTAGGGTATTCTGTGAGCAGGAGGCATGTATGTCTGGGAGCATAAATAATATAGACACCTGCTCCAAGAAAGGCTGCTTAAACAATGTAATACAAAATGAATTACTTAAGGAGTTATTACAGATGTGTGTGTAATGTGTAAACAAAAAATATATATATATATATATATATATACAATATTAATAAAAACTATATATATATCTAATATATAATATTAATAAAATGTGTGTGTGTGTGTGTGTGTGTGTATATATATATATATATATATATATATATATATATATATATATATATATATATGAATGTAACATGTAAATATGGGTCCGTATCCTTGATCAATTTTCAGAAACTCGAACTCCATATGGGTGAGGCCATATGACTGAGTTTTTGAAAACTTCAAGCTTTTGGATAGAGATTGCAGTACAGTGAGATTCGGGAAATTTACCCGTTTCCTCACTGTAGTGCGATCTCAGAGTTAGTATATATAATTTGCAAGAGTTAGCTTTTTTTTTTTTTTTTTTTTTTTCCCGGGGATTTTTTATTTTTGATGCTTGAGTTTTTGGAAACTATCTTATGGTCTCTTTGATATCTTTTGAGTTTCCGAAAAGTCGGCCATCTGATCTAGACCCGTGTGTGTGTGTGTGTGTGTGTGTGTGTGTGTGTGTGTGTGTGTGTGTGAGAGATGTCGAGCATATATTTGTACAAATGCAAATGATCTCTTAAGGACATAGTGTTTTAGGTACATGGCTTCTGAATAGGTCTTTGATACATTCAAGTCATTAAAGCCTAACTCCACTAGCTGTGGAAAAAAGTCACGGACATTCAGAGGTATGTCAAACCCAGAGCTGTTGGACATGCTCCACGTAAAGAAATCCCAAGCCCTCCGAGCTACACGCTCTAGGGACCTAAACCTTGTCACCACAATAAACAGAAAATGCTGTAGGGATAGATTCCTGTCTCAGAGACTTCATACTCTGGGACAAACTACCTAGCTATATCAGACAAAGCTTTTCATTAGCACTCTTCAAGAAAAATGTTGATGATTGGATGGGAGATAGGAAATTCACCCCGGGATCACTTCTGTGGCTCTGCTTGACAGGGGCACAGGAAAATAATTTTCTTGGGAGGCAAAAGCCAGGGTACTGTTTGGCTAGGCTTATATAGGCCCTAGGGCCAATAGCCTAGTATCTACCTATGAACAATGTAGCTGAAACATGTGATGTCCTTAAGGGATCATTTGCTTATATCCCATGGGCCTCCATTACAGGAGGTTTATCACACAGTGAAAAATCTACTTTGGATGGGTTTGTCTGACTTTTTTATCCTTTGGTTTGGTTTATTTATTTATTTATATATATATATATATATATATATATATATAATATGCGCACGCAAGATACATATATGTATTGTGTGTGTGTGTGTGTGTGTGTGTGTGTGTGTGTGTGTGTGTGTGTGTGTGTGTGTGTGTGTGTGTATATATATATATATATATATATATATATATAGTGTGTGTCATATATAAAATGTGTGTATGTACATGCATACAGTGATTATAAAAAGTGTACACACCCCTGTTAACATGCCAGTTTTTTGTGATATAAAAAAAGTGAGACCACAATAAACCATTTCAAAACTTTTCCCACCTTTAATGTGACATAAAACCTGCACAATGCAATTGAAAAACAAACAAATCTGTTGGGGGAAAAAATAAAAAAACATACAATAAGCTGGTTGCATAAGTGCGCACATCCTTAAACTAACACTATGTGGAAGCACCTTTTGATTTAATTACAGCATTCAGTCTTCTTGGGTACACACCTGCCATCAATTTAAAGAGATGCTGATTAACCCCAAATAAAGTTCCGCTGTCCTAGTAGAATTTTCTTGACATTTACTCAGTTGCCTGCTATAGCAAAAGCCATGATTCTTAGAGAGCTTACTAAGCATCAAAGGGATCTCATTGTTGAAAGGTATCGGTCAGGACAAGGGTACAAAAAATTTTCCACAGCATTGGATATACCATAGGACACAATGGAGACTGTCATCAAAAAGTGGAGAAAATATGGGACAACAGTGACGTTGCAAAGAACTGGACATCCCTCCAGAATTGATGAAAAGACGAGATGACAACTGGTGAGGGAGGCTGCCAAGAGACCTACAGCAACACTGAAGAAGCTGCAGGAATTTTTGGCAAGTACTGGTTGTGTACTGCATGTGACAAAAATCTCCCGTATTTTCCATATGTCTGGGCAATGGGATAGGGTTGCAAGATGGAAGTCTTTTCTTATACAGAAAAACATCCACGCCCGGCTAAAATTTGCAAAACAATACATAAAGTCTCCCAAAAGCATGTGGAGAAATATGTTCTGGTTTGATGAGTCCAAGGTTGAACTTTTTGGCCACAATTCAGAAAGGTACGTTTGGAGCAAAAACAACACTTGGTATTACCAAAAGAACATCATTCCCACGGTGAAGCATGGTGGTGGCAGTATCATGCTTTGGGGTTGCTTTTTTCAACTGGAATTGGGTCTTTAGTCAAGGTGGAGGGGAATTGTGAACCGTTCCAAATTCCAGTCACTTTTGCCCCAAAACCTTCAGGTGTCTGCTAGAAAGATGAAGAGGAATTTCACTTTTCAACACTAGAATGACCCCAAGCATACTTCCAAATCAACAAAAGAATGGCTTCACCAGAAGAAAATTAAAGTTTTGGAATGGCCCAGCTAGAGCCCAGACCTAAATCCAACATAAAATCTGTGGGGTGACCTGAAGAGGGCTGTGCACAAGAGATGCCCTTGCAATCTGACAGATTTGGAGCGCTTTTACAAGGAAGTGTGGGCAAATATTGCTAAGTCAAGATGTGCCATGCTGATAGACTCCTACTCAAGCAGACTGAATGTTGTAATTAAATCCAAAAGGTACATCAACAAGGTATTAGTTTAAGGGTGTGCACACTTAAGCAACCAGCTTATTGTACGTTTTTTGTATTTTTCCTCTAACATTTGTTTTTTCAATTGAATTGTACAGGTTATAGGTCACATTAAAGGTGGGAAGAGTTTTGAAATTATTTATTGTGGTCTCATTTTTTATATCACAAACACCTGGCATTTTAACAGGGGTGTGTACACTTTTTTTATAGTGTGTGTGTGTGTGTGTGTGTGTGTGTGTGTGTGTGTGTGTGTGTGTGTGTGTGTGTACATATATACATATATATTTATATATTTATATATATATATATACATATATATAAAATACACACACTTATTTATATTTATATTATATATATATATATATATATATATATATATATATATATATATATATATATATATATATATATACACACACACACACACACACACACACACACAGCTTTACACATGTATGGGTATACTTGCATTCATCGAGACAGCCGTACGTCAACCACTAAACGATAATGCCAACATCAACATTACTATGCATTTGCCAAGAAACAACTTTCGCACATGCAAAATTTAGTATAGAACAAACTACAAAAAACTTTGCACCCCCACATCCCCTGCTAATTATATATACTAACTCTGATATCGCACAGTATCGGGGAATGGGCATATTCCCCAATCCCCAAGCCTGTGCAGTCTCACATCTGTTTAGTTGACCAAATGCAGTCGACTTAAGACGCCAAACAGCTACTGTTTAAACTGAAGACAGTGCAAACATGTGTTATGCTTTTGCTGACCAAGTCAGTCCCATTAAAACAGCAGCCCTTTTTCAGGAGAGATCAAAAATTGACCAGGGTACTTTGGGAAATTGACGGGGCATTTACTTTAAACTTCCTCACAGACTTTATTTACTCAGAATGCCAGGGGTGTTTGAAGATGCTTGATGTTGGGATCTTTCAATCGACTGCCTGGATGATAGGGCCTTAATTTCTTTTAGGCACATATTTTCTGAGAATCTGCAGCCTAATGGAGGCAAAAAAATATGCTACTACAAAATTGTGTATTACACATGAAAATGATTTTCTAGTTGGTGCCAACAACATAATTAGCACCCCATTCAGGGTTAGTTTTATAATATTTGTGTGAGTTGCAATCCTGTGACCTTTCTTATTCCCCCTATCAAGTTTCGTTTATTGGCCATTTCAGCATGTCTGTTCATGGATCTTTCTCTTGCATTGTAATCTCCCATCAAAATGTTCTTGAAAAAAATTTTGCCTAAGAGATCTCCTAGAAAACTGGTGGCCCCTTCTTGGGATCTTAATTTTGTGTTAGAGAAGCTAACACTTGCTCCATTTGAACCAGCTAATCTAGCTGACTTAAGGTTCTTGACATGGAAAACAGTTTTACTGATTGCTCTGCCTCTGCCTCTGCAAGAAGGGTATATTGAGTTGTGAGCTCTTATGAGTCAGCCCTATCTTTTTTTTTTTCCACAGGGACAGCATTTCTTTGAGAATTAACCCTTCTTTTATGCCTGAAGTGGTATTGAAGTTTACTTTAAGCCAAACTATCCATCTGTCCATTTTCTTTATAGGTAGGAGGTAGGTACTAGGCTATCGGCCCAAGGGCCTACGTAAGCCTAACCAACAAGGTTCCCTAGCTTACGCCACCCAAGAAAGTTACTGAACCTAAAATTGAAGGAGAAAGTATACTCCATGCCTTTGGGTGACCACAGACAGCTCAGGTGCTACCTTGACAAAACTAAATCTTTTAGATCTTCAGATCAGTTGCTCTTCTGTTGTGAAGCTAAGAAAGGACAAAGTGTGTCAAAATAGCTGTCTAAGGCTATTTCCTGTTATACTCGCTATTTCCTGTTATACTCACCACAACAAGTCTAGCCCAGACAGAGTCAAGGTCCAGTCTACCAGGCCTTAACTGCATCTATACCTTTTTGTAAAGGGTTGAATTCAAGAAAAATTCTAGAAGCTGCTACTTGGTCCTGCGTACATATTTTTACAAAGCACTATAAGCTTGATTCCTTTTCTAGGTTTAGGTCATGCTTTGCTTGCACCTTTCACCGGGGTCTCCTGGACTCTTCTCCTTCCATCTGCCAATGGGATTAGCTATGGTAATCTACCCATACAGCTGCAGCAGTGATCAGTATGATGAACTTAGTACAGTTGTGAAAGTAAACTTACCATAACCGTAGATGTTTTGAATGATCACTGCTGCAGTAGCCGCTCTCTCCTGTCCATCCCCCTTGCTTTTTGGTGCGTTGTTTATGCCCAGGTGTGTTCATTTAATTTTTGTTCTTAGTATTATCCTTTCAGGGCTCAGCCTCCCCCCTCGGTTTTGGCAGGAAATCTCTGAAGGGTTTGACATCCAAACTTGTCTTCTCAGCTCGATGTGCCAGACAGTTTGGGGGCATGGAACGTGCCCTGAATGTTTGGAAGCTGGCCAGCTGTCATATCCATGGCAGGACATAATGCCATATAGCTAAGGCTACTGCAGCAGCGGTCATTCGAACATCTTCTGTTATGGTAAGTTTACTATTGCAACTATACTTCTCTGCCAATTAATAACATTCTGTTACAAGTCTTTATTGATCAGAAATTGCCTCCCGTGGTAACCGTTAGGATAGAAAAAGATGAGAAAAATAGTGATGTATAACCAGTCTACAGGAAAGTCTCCAGGAACAGATAGTATTCCTATGGAAGTTGGAAGCTAGGAAGGAAGAAAGTGATAAAGATCTGCAAGAGTTTAACAGTATTTAAAAGGAAGAAAGACACTAACATTCTGGAAGAAAGCTGTGATGGCATTACCTAAAGATGGAAAAAACAATTGGATCCAGCTTCATATAGGCCCATTTCAGTTATAAAGTGTTTGTCTATAATGGCTAAAATAAGGGTAAAGGTGATGCCAATCATTTGACAACATTAATAGAACAATGATGATCAAGAGGGAAGCAGAATGTGAGAAAATACCACTGTTGGTAGTAGTTCTTGATGCAGAGAAAGCATTTGAGCCGGGATTTTATGAGTAGGGCAATGGAAGCATTTACATTCTTTGACAAGATAATAGGTTAATTAGGAAGATGTATGAGGGATTGGAGGCAAAATTAAAATTAAAAGGTTCCTTTTTGACAAGTTCTGTTTGAATTAGGAACCAGGCAGGAGTGTCCTCTTTCCATTTGGCAAAGAAGATAAGGGACTCAGAAGTTCAAAGATATAATTGGTATGATAATTGTGAAAAGTTGGCTTTATTTGCAGATGGTATTAATTTGTACCTGAAAAACCAATATACCCTCACACGAATTGATTTTGTAATACCCATATTTAGGGAGACTTGATGAATTGAAGTACTTAGGAGCATGCGTTAAAAGGATTCTTTTATGGTAGTTTAGGATACGTGGGAAGAGACTAAAATAACAAAAACTGAGAAATTAGAAGCTCTGTTTTATGGATATGGATAGCAAGATATAAGCAGGAAAGTGTTTTTTAGTATACATAAGTCAGGCATATTTTATCAACCAGAGGAGAAGTTGTGGATAGGAGTTAATAATGAGCTGAAGGATAAGAGTCAAGTCTGACAAGTTGATCCTACCAAAAGAACAAGGTAGTCTGGGATTACCTCGTTTTTGAAGGAATATTTCAGAGCTACACAATTAAGGCTCCTGTAAGTAGCACAAGTAGAAAGCTGTAATTCAAAGTGGAAAGGGAGAATTATGCAACATGGGGGAAGCTTAAAAAGTAAGGAGAGACTGGGATTTTGGATGCATATTCTTAAGGAAAATAACAATAACCATACAGAATATTAGAGTTTTGGAGTGACTGGCCCCAAATGGTGTTGGATAGATTAGACAAAAAACAAGAAGAATGTTTCATGCTCATCAAATGATTTATAAAAATCGGTGCATGCCAAGATTATGTATTCCCCATTCAGAAGGAGGTATGGCCCTCCTTGAAATTGATTACATGTATAGATCTGCAGTCGTGGGACATGCATTTCTGCTGACCTCACAAGACCCAAACATAGTGAAAGTTTTGAAACAGGAGGAGAATAAATCTAAGATGACTTCCCTTCTTAGTCTAGCAGAAGCATATTGGCATCAAGTGAGAATGGAAATTGAACCAGAAATAGATAAAAATCATGCAGCAACTGAATGTGCCAAAAAAAATAAAAAGACTATAAGGTGAAGGACCAGATGAGAAGGCAAGAAATGTGGAAGATGCATAAATATAGTTGCAAGTGTAGAAAACTCCTGGAAGAACCTCATGTTGATCTGGATCGAATGCAGGAATGTTTAAGGAGAGGCAAATTCAAACCAAAAGATGAAAGGTTAATATTGGCAGCCCAGGATAGTGGGCTACATACATGTTGGTTTACAAAGTCCATTGAACATGTAGGAGAAACAGACAAATGTACCTTTTGTAAAATGGAACTGGAAACAGTCGCACACCTCATTGCTGGTTGTGATATAGTAATGATGGAAGGACTGTATACCGAAAGGCATAATAATGTGGCAAGACTGTTGCATATGGGATTGTGCAAACATTATAATGAAGTAGCTGAAAAACACTGGAAACATGAGCCAGAAAGCATAATAGAAAATGATGAAGTCTACATCACATGGGATCACCCATACCAACCATTCAAAAGATAGATACGAGAAAACCAGATATAGTGGTCCATGAAAAGAAGACAAAAGTAGCATTGATCATTGAAATCGCCATACCCAGTGACTACAGTGTCCTGCGTACAGAGAGACACAAAGTCATAAAATATCAAGATTTGCAGGCAGAACCGAGAGCAATGTGGAAGAAAGATACCCAGACAGTTCCAACAGTAGAAGGAGCAACGGGTCTTATAAAAAAGATTCTACAGTTATATTTAGATGCGTTACCAATACATTTAACTCCATATGAATTGCAGAAGGAGTCACTACTGGGCACATTGTGGGTGCTGTGAAGAGCACTTCTGGCTGACATCAAAGATTGAAACTATACTAATTTCATGAATTTAGGCATACTTTGACTTAGGAATGGGGTCCATTCCCATGATAGTATTAGAAACCCAAAAGATTTGGAAAAATTTAAGAGAGAATGGAAAGGCTGTTGGTACAGATGACATACCTGTGGAAGCATGGAGGTGTTTAGGTGAAATGGCAGTGGAGTTTTTAACTAGATTGTTCAATGAAATCCTTGGAAAGTGAGAGGATGCCTGAGGAATGGAGAAAGTGTTTTGGTACCAATTTTTAAGACTAAGGGTGATGTGCAGAGCTGTATAACCACAGAGGGATTAAATTGATCAGTCACCGCATGAAGTTAGGGGAAAGAGTAGTGGAAGCTAGGTTAAGAAGGGAGGTGATGATTAGTGATCAGCAGTATGGTTTCATGCCAGGAAAGAGCACTACAGATGCGCTGTTTGCTGTGAGAGTGTTGATGGAGAAGTGCAGAGAAGGTCAGAAGGAGTTGCATTGTGTCTGTGGACTTAGAGAAAGCATATGATGGGGTGCCTAGAGAGGAGTTGTGGGGTGCCTATGATGGGGTGCCTAGAGAGGAGTTGTGGTATTGTATGAGGAAGTCGGGAGTGTCAGAGAAGTATGTAAGAGTGGTACAGGATATGGACGAGGGTAGTGCGACAGTGGTGGGGTCTGCTGTGGGAGTGACGTGTTTAAGGGGGTCTGCTGTGGGAGTGACTGATGTAAAGGATCAGCTCTGAGCCCTTTCTTATTTGCAGTGGTGATGGACAAGTTGACAGACGAGATCAGACAGGAGTCCCCATGGACTATGATGGTTGCAGATGACATTGTGATCTGTAGTGAGAGTAGGGAACAGGTGGAGGAGACCCTGGAGAGGTGGAGATATGCTCTAGCGAGAAGAGGAATGAAGGTCAACAGGACTAAGGCAGACTATGTGTGTGTGAATGAGAGAGAGGATAGAGGAATGATGAGGATGCTGGGAGTAGAGGTGGCAAAGGTGGACGAGTTTAAATACTTGGGATCAACAGTTCAGAGTAATGGTGAGTGTGGAAGAGAGGTGAAGAAGGGAGTACAGGCAGGATGGAGTGGGTGGAGAAGAGTGTCAGGAGTGGCAGACGAGTACCAGTAAGAGTGAAAGGGAAGGTCTACAAAAGGGTAGTGAGACCAGCTATGTTATATGGGTTGGAGACAGTGGCACTGACAAATATAGGCAGGAGTCAGTGCTGGACTTGGCAGAGTTAAAGATGTTAAGATTTGCACTGGGTATGACGAGGGTGGATAGGATCAGGAATAAGTATATTGGAGGGTCAGCCCAGGTTGGAAGGTTTGGAGACAAAGCCAGAGAGGCAAGATTATGTTGGTTTGGACATGTGCTGAGGAGGGATGCAGAGTATATTGTGAGAAAGATGCTAAGGATGAAGCTGCCAGGTAAGAGGAAAAGAGGAAGGTCTAAGATGAGGTTTATGGATGTGGTGAGAGAGGACATGCAGGTGGTTGGTGTGACAGAGCAAGATGCAGAGGACAGGAATAAATGGAAACAGATCTGCTGTGGTAGGAGCAGCCAAAAGAAGAGAGAAAATATTTATTATAAAGTAGTAGAAAGTATTCTAATAACTAAACCAACACTGAAATGTAGAAAGAAGATTCTGCTGATAGAGAGAACTGTAATTAGTGGACAAAGAATAGGTAAGAGGGTGCTGGAATTTACTAGATAAAAAAACTTGCAAATGAGCCAAGGTACCAGGAGCAAATAATTGGAGCGAGCAAGGTAATAGAATGCAAAGTGGCCAAGTATTCATGATTGGCTACACGCTAGAGATTGCCTTCCCTATTCTGGAATGATATCAGAGTATAGGCAAAGAGAATGGAATAGGGGATCCTAAGGGAAAGACCAGCACTTGTAGAGTTTAGTAGAACAGAAGCTGCAGTTAATAAATAGGGCTAATTAGTAGAGTATATACAATATTGCATGATACCCGCAGTAGTGGTGTTGCAGTAGCATTGTCGCCTTACAGCAAGACATTGTCTCATTTGATTCTCAGCTAGAGTGTCTTCTGTGTGGAGGCATGCGTGAATGGGGGCATGCCTTCTTTGAAGGTTGTGCGTCAGGGCTGGTAACTCGGCACGTAAAAATCCACTACCAAACATTAGCGGACCGGAGTTCCGCTGTGGCGACCGCTAACCGGGATAAGCCGAAAGACGCAACAGCAACATACAATATTGCATGATAATATAAATCGGTAAGAAGAGGTTAGGATTGGAAAGAGAGGTTGGGTAAGCAATTCACAAGGAAACAATGGGGAGGTATATGTATGGATCTCAAATATGCAATGAAGTATAGAAGATTTAGGATCTTTGCAAGTGTTTGCATAGGTATTTTTATACTCCAAGCAGACTCCACAAATAATTTTTCCCCAGGTAGATTATAAATGTTGGAGGTGTGATGGAGAACAGAGGTAATTGGCAACATATTTTTGGGAGTTTAATGAGTTGGCAGACTTTAAAAATTCCCTGCAGACTATTCTAACATAAGTGCTAGTGAGCAAATTGGTGTAACTGAGGAAATGTTTTGAGTTGTGATACAGAATTGGAATTTCCTAGTCATAGTAAGGCTTTGAGCTAAATTCTGGTGATTGCCAATGTAGCAATTACTAGAAAATGGAAATCAAAGTTGAAACCACCTATACTATAAGCAGCGAATATATTAACAGAGATAAAAGAACTAGAAGAAGGATATTTAGAAAAGGGTCAGCGCAAATTAGAAAAAATGGGAATTGTGAAAGCAATGCATGCAGAATAATATTTTGAAGGAAGAAAAGGTTTAAGGGAATGCATGAACTGAATGAGCTATGTAATGTTTGACTGACCATGACCATAGAAGATTATATTTGACGTCTAATGTTTGCAACTGAAAATACGTTATAAAATATGGTTTGTGTCTTATTTATCTATTTATTTATTGCATTTGTTAACCGGGAAAGTCTACTGGGCCTAGATGAGCCCATTTTCAGTAGAGGCTCGGAAGCGCAATATACAGTGTATATACAGTCTCAGTGCATGGAAATAACTTGCACCATTGTATTTAAATGTATTTACAAACATTACACATCAACATTGTGTATAATTTGATCACTGAGGATGGAGTTGGGTAGGGTAGCAGTTTTGATCGTTACTTGTTGGAGTTTTGTAGGTGTTAGCGGTTGAATTCAGCAAGTCAGAGAGAGCTCCTAAGTAGTGATATTGTAGAAGGATATAGTAATGGATCAGGTGTTAGGAGGTACTATTTTGGCACAAGTACATTGCCAGAGAGAAAAGAGGTGTGATCTGAGGGATTTCTTAGAGAGTAGGATTACTGATTGTTCTGACAGAAGGTAGGAGGGCATTCCATAGTTTGGAGACCATAAAAGAGAACAGTATTTGACCAGCTGCAAGGTTAGGTTTTTCAGCTTTCAGCATCATTGTGTTTTTGGATCTTAAGTTGAAGGCTTGTATACGAGTTTATGTGCAGTGGTTAATTGTGAGTAAGTGAGGTAGTGTGGGAGCTCGAGCCAGTTTAGCTGTTGTAGAGATGAGCAGTGGTGTGCTGAGTTTATTTAATTTGTTACAAATTTGGCAGTCCTGTTGTAACATGAGCCAGTGTGGTTTTCAGGGAGGACTGGATATTGGTGAGGATTCTTAAGTGATAATTCAATGCAGATGTTTCTTGTTTAACAAAAAAAAAAAAAATACCTTGCATGACTGTATCTTTTTAATTCTTACTGGTGTTTTTGTGATCTCTCAGGCTGAATGCGCCACAGATGGTCTTGTAATTGTTTTAATTAGCAGCTAATCCTAAAACTCATGCCAGCAAGAGAAACAAAAAAAATCTCTCCCTGTCAATTGTCTAATCAAGCTTGGTCTTATTTTCCAAAACAGAGTGTTTCAGAAAAACAGATGATTAGTGCAGCCAGTTTTCTGTTGAAAACCCTGTCCAGCACTCGGCAACAGTAACTAACTACATTGGTAGTGTGAGCAGGTAATACTGTGAGCCATACAAGAGACATAGAGCTGTGGTTACTAATAAAGTTAGATTAGCCACTAGTACAGTGCTTGTCAGGGCATGTTATCCACTCCACTAGCAAGACTTATAACTACTGTGGGATCAAGATTAACATTAGGAAAATGCCTTGCACTTTGCTGTAGTGTCTTTCAGGCAAATCGCTTGGCTGTATAAGGCATAATGACTCCGCCCCTGATGGAGTGGGGTGCTGTTGAGACAGATGTGAACAAACTAGAATATTGGGCAACATGCCATGTGTATATTAAAGTACAAAGAAAAACTGGACATATGCTAACTAGATTTTGACTGCTTATGGTAGTTACGTGTTTTAAGTTGCAAAAAGTTGTTAATAGACATTGGTATATCTTGTCTGATCGTACGTTGGCATCTTTTCAGTCTAATTCATGTAGATTTAGTTTTATATGTGGTAGGAACTTATGTAGATTTAGTTTTATATGTGATAGGAACTTAATTACTGTCAGACTGTATCTTTTTGGGGATGTACCACTTGTGGTAGATGTACCCTCCCTCTGGCAGTCCATCAAAGCTCTGAGCTCCTTCCACTGCATGTCTATGGGTGTGAAGGACCAATCACCTGGCAGGATCCCTCCATTTTTTTTGTGACAAAGTACGGGAAGGATCTCTTGGAAGGCTGCACTCCTCTCTGGTTTACTTCGGGTAGTGAGCTCAGATAAGAAATCCTTTTGGGTTTTTTTATTCCTTCCTTTGCTTTTTTTGTCTGTGCTTAAATTGTGTATTCTGGAGATTTGTTTGTCTTTTTCCTTATTTTAAAATTGCATGTGCTTTGAATTATGCTGTTTATTTTTAGCTAATTTTGAGGGTTTGTGGGAGTTTAACCCTTTTAATGTGCTTTATGGCCACTGCTGAATGTTTAACTTAGTTTCTATACTAAGATAGTTCCTCTCATTGCCTTGTGCTTCCAGAATTTCTAAGTTAATTGTGACTGTTTCTGTTTAAAAGCTTTTTTGAAAGGTTTGACAGGAAATTTTACAGTTTTTTTTCCCCTAAGGCGTTATGATTATTTGAAATAATTGAGTAGATTTGCAGCACTTCAAAAGATTTTTTTAATCACAATGTTGTTGCCATTTAGTTTGTGAAACATATTTCTGACAAGAATGTTTCTTAAATTTATATTTAATTCCTTGATTGTGGCTATTTTAGGCTGTTTCTATGTGTGTGGGACTGAAACTAGCCTTTATTAAATGTTTGGTCTTTGTGACGTGTTTTGTGCTGGGCTACTGAAATTACTGTCTGTCCTCGGTGCATTGTTTAGTATAGTGTCCATGTAGAAATAGACTTTGCTGTTTAGAGGAAGAATAGTGTAATATGACCATTTTGTACTGGGCTGACCATGCAGCCAGTAGTGGGTATTGATCTGGCTGTTTTGTCTCCGGACTTAATGGACTCAAAGACCATTTACCCCTTGTTCACCTAAAAATATATAAAAAATTCTATAAATATGACTTAGCCTACGGTTTGTGACTCAGCGGTATCCTCAGCATTGAGCAAGGTAGAGTACCACTCATTTTCTCTTACCTCCAGGCTCCCTGGTGTATTGTTAGTACCAAAGCTATGCTTGACAGAAGGGTTAAAAATATCCTCCGGGGCTGTACCTTTGCCTACTTCATGTATGGGAGAACCAAACCCTTTAGGTGCAGGGGAAGTCAGTTACAGAATCCGTTGCTGCTGTTGATAAGTTTTCCTCTTGGGGATTCTTTAATTAGAGTAGTGTACATGCGAAGAATAGACAGAATACTCGCTATATGATAAGGCAGCAGTCTGTTTTCCCTTCTGAGATGTTGACTATAGCTATATCTGTTATTTAGGCAGTTGATTGCTGGTTACATACACAGGAGCTATATCTGTTATTTAGGCAGTTGATTGCTGGTTACATACACAGGTTAAGAGTAATGTCAGCATTTCCACCTGATTTTGAAGGGGATCCAGTGTTTTGAGGTTTTTATCCTTTTCAGAATTACATTATTTGGTTTCCTATGGTGATTAACAGGTTCAGGTACCCAAACAGAGTTTCTCTTTGCTCCCAATGAATACATCCCTAATTCTAGCCAGCATTCGGTCCAATCATTGGCTGCCCCCAAGATCAGCAGGGTGTATGATCTTTTGGAGGATGAGGCTCTGGACGTGGAGACCTTCCTTTTGTTGCTCACAACATTGGAGGATGTTTTTATGAAAGCCTGCAATTTTCCTCTGCTCATTGAGGCTGTGCCTAAAGTATGTAAAAAAAATATACATATGCTCATCCATGTCTTGCCTTCTAGCCCCCTTGACTGCAGACCGTGCTTCAGTGTCCCAGCAACTTCTTCTAATAAAAAGAATTTGTCTTCATCCTATCCTGTTCCTTCAGATAAACTAGGGAAATGATTAGAATTTCAAGGAAAGAAGTTGGCTGAGTCTAGCATGGTATCTTTTAAAGTGGTTAACTGCCATTGTTTTTATGTGTACGCTTGTGCTGAAATGTGTGCATCATTTGGACAAGTTTGCTGCATTGTTACCTGATAAGCAAAAGGTGTATGTCAAATATATTGTTTCCACCGTTTCTCAGGTGTCATGCTTTGGAAGGGGCTAATACTACTGCTAGAAATGCAGAGTCATCAGTGGTGATAAGGAGATATGCTTGGTTGCATAGCCAGAACTTTTTTGATTAGATAAATAACGTGATTTCAAATGCTCGACTTGAGTATAATTGTGTGTTCAGTACAGCAGCTAATCAGATCCTTAAATACTGAGATGACAGAGATAAACTCATGCAAGGGGTGTTGAAATGTTTATACTCCCAAATTTCCCTCCTTTAAGCATTTTCAGTGACCTTCCAAACAGAAGACTCGGCCTAAAAAAAGAAAAAAAACAAGGCAGAATGCAAACTCCATCAAGCCTAATGAGGGGTTCCTTTCCCAAAAAGGATAGTTCCCCCCCCTTCCAACTTATGACTATATGTTGAGGTGCAGCACCTATCTTTGTCTTCCATTTGCCATGTCTCCAAAGTTAACTGTCAATAAGGCAGCCTGCCCATTAGTGGTTTCCAACAAGTGGGTGCTTAACATTGTTGGCAGGGGCTGCAGATTGCAGTGGAAAGATCATCTGCCTTCATTCAAAGGGATTCCCCCTCATCCATCAGACTTCGTTATTTCCTCCTATTCTCTGGCAAATGCCTTACTTAGGGGGAGCATAGAACTGATCCCTCCTTTGGCAAGATTGAGAGGTTTCTAATCTACAATTTTCCTGGTCCCCAAAAGAGAGCTGTCATGGAGAGCATTGCTGGACCTTTTCCTTTTTGAATGTTTGTCAAGGTCCCCAAGTTCAAAATGCTCACCCTGTAGACATTGCTTCCCCTTTTGCCCGACCACTGTTTCACAGTGATCCTGGACTTAGAGGATGCATGTCGTCATATTCCCTTTGCTTATCGTTTTAGGAGTTTTCTAAAATTTGTTGACTGGCTCACACTGTCCATTTTCTGTTTAGCCTTTTGGGCTATCCACTGCACCATGCGTGTTTACCGAATGCCTTTCCCTGGTAGTGGTTCACTGTTGAACTCTGGACATTCACTTTTTTCCTTACTTGGATGACCTACTGATTTTTTTCAGTCTGTATCCAGGTGTTTGGATTCTCTAGAGAAGGTCTTGACCTTTACTGTCCCAGCTAGGGCTCAAGTTGAACTTTCGGAAGTCGTGTCTGACGCCTTCTCAAAGACTAGTCCTTCTGTGGCAGAGACTCCGTCTGTGTTGGCAGGAAAGCTCTGAATGACTTGGAGCCCAAACTTGTCCTTTAGTCAGCTCAGCTTGAGCTGCTTGAAAGCTTGGGTATGTGGAAAGTGCCCTGAAGCTTTGGAAGCTGGTCAGCTATTGTATCCTCTGCAGAATATAACCCATAAAAGGCTAGTGCAGTAGTGATAATTTCAACATTTACTGCTATGGTAAGTTCACTTACAAAACTGTTTTTTTTTTAGAATTATCAACTCTCAAGTTAATATGTTAAATAATATGCTAAAATATATGCTTGTCTTTTTTGATAACATGAGGAGTATTATAGCATCTGTTTTTTTTTCCTGAGGAAAACATTTTGTGTAGTAATTGCTTCTGTGTCTCAAGTGGATATCCACGATGCAGCATACTCCATCTAAATTATACGTACATTTGAAATTTACTTATGATCCTGCTTATGCCACTTCCAGAGCTGTTGTCATTGGAACTGTCATGAGGAGGTTTATTTGATTGCGTACTAAAACCTTCCAGAAGATGAAAGAGATGAGCTGATTCATGGAATCACAGATTTTCAGCCTTCTTTATCCAAGCTTGCCATTATCAGCTCTCTGGGTTACCCTTTGGTATGTCCACTACTGTAAGGGTATTCACAAAGTGTCTAGCTCCTGTGATAGCCAACCACAGATTGTACGTTATTCACATTTTCCTTACTTGGACAACTTGCCTTACCTTTTCAAAGTGTTAGGAATCTGTTACTTGGGTGAGGTATTTCCTACATAGGCTGAGGTTCCAGGAGAACAGCAGAAGTCTTCTTTTACAAGATTTTCTAAGAGTATCTCCTGCATACCTCATTTCAAAGAGCTTTTCCTCCACATTAGAAAGTAGATTTTTATCTAGATCTTTTCTTTAGTTTTTCTACTCGGACTAATGTCTTGGCAAGGAAAGTTCTCTGTATTTTGAGTCTTATGGCTTGTATGATTCTCATGGTTACTCTAGCAAGACTGCACATGAGGAAAATCCAGTGATACCTAAAATCTGTATGGTCTCAGCATCAGTATCCCCAGACATTCCAGATTTCAGTTTTGGGGTTTGTGAAAACTAAATTTTTTTTACTGGAGAGATCAAATTTTATTGGAATCCAGGTCACCATTTTTCTCTTCAAGCTACAAGACGGTCTTTAACAATAGACACCTCAGACTTTACTTGGTAAGCGTTGTCTGTGAGATAAAGGTGCATAGTCTTTGGGGCAGAAAAGGCAGACCAGAACACATACACACACACGAGATGTAGGCAGTTAAAGTTATCTTTTTCAATCCTCTATGGTCCCTAGGGCCACTACCAGTGTTAACAGACAACACCACAATGATGTGGTACATAAACAGGTGGGGGGACCAAATCGTACCCACAGTGCAGACTAGCCATGGTAGCCAGGGATATAGCTTTTCAGCACAATCTCACTCTACAGGCATCTTATGTACTGCCAGAGCAAAATTTTGTGGCAGTCAAGCTGAGCAGGGCTGGGACAGACCCTCACAGATAGAAACAGAAACAGAATCAAGAGGTCTGAGTATTGTACGTTGCTCAACTTTGCTCAACTGAGATTTAGTCACTGGAAGTAACTATACATTTGATCCCTTTATCACCAGAGAAGTTGCTTGTTTTAACAGTTTATAGCTAATATTGAGACGTGTTGCCTGCCAGCATTTTAAAGTTTAGAATTGTTTATCATTTTTACTGTTGTGAGAATAGAGAAATTTATGATGTTCTGAACTATTATTTGCTGGAAGTGAGCTAACATTATGATTTTCTGTTGGCTGCATGTGTAAGATAAATGTGTAGTGTTGACAGCCAGGGTAAAATATAGTGGAAAATTCTAAAACAAACCTTTACTGGACCTCCAAGTAATTTAAAAAACTTTGCAATAAAAAAAAACTTAAACTACACAGCACACCCAACAAATCTTCACATCAAGAATTACATGTAATAGATAGCTTTTTTTTTTTTTTTTTTTTGTATTTTGAACCCACTCTGGGGCCCCAATCTTGTAACTTCTTTCACAGTTGTTGCAGGACCGTGATCTGACAGATTTTAGCCTCAGTGTAGTCAGTCATTACATCGTTAGTGGTAAATTTCTGTATAGATGTTCATCGTGCATACAGCTGCAGTCATAACAGATGGGTTCTCCTACTGTCAGGCGGGTCCTCGGTCAGCTGAATTCCAAAGTCTAGGTCCGGCGTCGGTTGTCATCGCTTCTTCCCTGACGTCAGTGCGACAGGGGTATAAAAGAACCAGCCAATGCCATTGTCTTCAGTCTTTCTTGCCGCGCGGTGCCCGAAGCAGAAGCAGTTCGCAAGTGCCGGTCGGCCAGCTCCTGAAATTACGAAAATTTTGCAACCGAAGTCATCTTGAAAGCTAAGTACCCCGTTGGGGAAACTTTTCTTGCCTCTGACCGATGTCAGACAAAGTTAATAATTGTATTTCATGTGGGAAGCAAATACCACATAAGGATTTCCATTCCCTCTGTATTCCTTGTTTAGGCCCAGACCACGACGTCTCGGTCTGTCGCTTTTGTGCTACATTCAACAAACGCACCATTAAGCATCGGGCGGAGTTCGCCCAGCATTATTTTGGCAAAACATTTAACTATATTATGTCGTCGGATACTCCAACTCCAGTTTTGTCTAAAAAGCGCAAAGATAAGGACCGACACACGAGGTCCGTGGCCTCTACCGACACCACGCCAAAGCCGACTACACGTGGTCTGGTTCTCAGTGAGGCACTACCGACGACACTTCATTGGCAGTGTCTCCTGTGCCCGAGGTCGCAGGCTCCTCTGCCCACACCCCGACTACAGATACCGAAGCCACTCTTGGCGGTGAATCTCAAAATGTGGACAGGTCTACCTCCTCTCAAGGTGTCTTCAGACCTTCCTCTTCTTTTTCCATCAAGGCTTTCACTAAGTCTAAAGCAGCCATGCATTCTAAGAGACAAGCTACACAGGGCCCATCTCCAGGCCCCATGCCTAAAAAACAGATGCTTAAAATGGCTGAGGATTTAATTACTCTTATCAGGGGTTCTCAACCCCCCCCCCCCCCGGACAAAAGGTCCAGAGTGGAGGAAGAATCCCCTTCCTCTGATCAGGGCTCCATTATTTCAGAGCACTCTGATGAACAGAAACATTCTTACTCCCCTTTTGAAGACTCTGATGCAGAGGAGTCCATTCCCTCTGTACCCCCCCCCCCCAGAGGATTACTCATTTGGGAAAACTTTGCATACCTTAAGGGAACACTTCCACTGGGAAGGCCAAGATTATTCAGATTCCAAGAAAAGGCTTGGGGAATTTCTCTTGCTACCTCAGCACAGGCCTCTGGCTATACCTCCTGTCTTGGGCATACTAGATGATGTGTACTCGGAGGCCTGCCTTAACCCGGATTCTCTACCTCCAGCCCCAGTCAAGCCTGACAGGTACTATAGGGTTCCTGACTCACACCAATTTCTATACAAAAGCCATGCTGCTTACCCAGAAACCATCTCATAGGGCCCCAAGGGAATTAAGGCCTCCACTGCTAAAAATCCATTACCTTCCGAGAGAGATTCCAGATCCTTAGAAAGGTGGGGAAAAAAAAAAAAGGTATATACCTCGGCTACCTTAACCATGAGGGCATTAAACTGTCAGTTCCATATGCTAAAGTACCAACAGTTTTTGTTATCACAATTGAAAAGTAAAATGTCACAACCTGAACAACCAGACTTGAAGGAGTTGCAGGATTTGATGCATAGGGCAGAACAAGTGGGTAAACATACCTTACAATGTGGTTTTGATGCTCTAGAGGCCTCATGTAGAGCTGCTGTTACTGGTCATATGTAGACATGCCTGGCTCAAGGAACAAACCTTGCCAGATCATGTCAAAGCTAAATTACTAGATGCCCCTCTACATAAGGATGTATTATTTGGTGCTAATGCTGAGGAGGTATTAAGGAAAATGGAGGAAAAGGCTAAATCAATGCAAACTGTGAAAGATTTTCTACAGGTACAACCCCCACGTTTCAGTAGAAATTGGCCTTTCAAAAATTGGTCCTTTCCAGCCACGGACAGACCCCAAAGAGGTAGATGCAGGCGCCCGAGGGGCAGAGGACAATCCCAAGGATCTTTTAGAGGCAGACAATGGCAAGCTCCTACACAAAGAGGTGGTGAGGATAACTCGCAACCATTCAGAAAGCAAGCCCAATGACTCCCCTTTGCATGCCAAGCAAGACTCTAATGGCAGCACCCTTAGGCGGAAAACTGGCATTATTTTCAAAAAATTGGCATATTGTCACAAAAGACAAATGGATCCTGGACATTATAAACAGAGGCTACAGATTCCATTTTCACACCCTTCCAAAAATGAGAGGCATGCCAAACCTGCCACACAATCAAAGGGCAGAGGTACAAAGACAAATTTCAGATCTCATAGACATGAAAGCTATTCAAGAGGTACCTACACACGAACAAGGTCAAGGTTTTTATTCCAGACTATTCCTGGTACCAAGGAAGGGAAAAGATTGGAGACCTATTTTGGACCTATCCATCCTAAACCCATTTCTACTCGTACCAAAATTCAAGATGCTCACTCTACAGCAGCTTCTTCCCATGCTGGGCAAGGAGTCTTGGCTGGTAACATTGGACCTCAAGGAGGCATACCTGCATGTCCCAATCAGACAAAATTGCAGAAGATACCTCAGATTTCTTGCAGGTTCAACCCATTATCAATTCTCTGCATTGCCCTTTGGCTTATCTACTGCGCCCAGAGTATTCACAAAATGCCTGGCATCAGTAATTGCCTACTGCAGACTTCAAGGGATTCTTCTGAAACATCTGGTTTATTTAATAATGTTGTTGAATTCTCTGGGATACACAGTCAACAAAAAGAATTAAGGCTAATACCCTCTCGGAAAATAATTTTCCTGGGTGCCAACTTGGACACAAACACCCAGATGGCCTACCTCACGCCAGAGAAGCAGGGGCAACTAACTCAATACTTCAGAACACTAGCAAATTGCACAAGGTTGACTGCAAGGAAAATCCTGCAGGCTTTGGGATTCATGGCATCTTGCATCTTACTAATCCCATGTGCAAAGCTGCATATGAGGAAACTTCAATGGTACCTGAAAAACCTATGGTCTCAACACAGCCACAGTTTGGAAACAATAATACCACTAATTCCATGTCTTCAAAAGGAATTTCTGTGGTGGGCTCAAGCATGCCAAACAAACACAGGTCTCCCATTCAGCAAGCCTCAAGCAAATCAAGTCATCACAACAGATGCCTCGGACTACGCCTGGGGGGCGCACATGACAGATCGGTGCATTCAGGGCAAATAGTCCCAAAAAGAAAAGCACCTTCACATCAATCAAAAGGAAATGCTAGCAGTAATAAATGGTATTATAGCTTTCAAAGACCTTCTGCAACCAGGTCAACTATTGATAAGAACGGACAACACCACAGTAATGTGGTACATAAACAAACAGGGAGGAACCCATTCATACCCCCTATGCAGACTGGCCATGTCACTTTGGAACATGGCCCTGGACTTACAAATCGAACTACAAGCACAGTACTTGCCAGGCAAGGAAAACACGCTGGCAGACAACCTAAGCAGAAATATGACAGATCCACACGAATGGAAGTTGCATCCTCAAGTTTTTACAGAGATAATTCAAGCATGGGGAAGGCCAGACATAGATCTCTTTGCCTCCCACAAAAATCACCAATTGACAAAATTCTGCTCAAGGATTTTTCATCCAAAGGCCTGGAGAGTGGACGCCCTCTCTTTCAGTTGGACATCAATGACAGTTTATGCCTTCCTACCTCTTCCTCTGCTGCCCAAAGTTCTATTAAAAACCAGAGCAGACAGACCAAAGATGATTCTCATTGCTCCAGACTGGCCAAGACAACACTGGTACCCACTCCTGAGGAGCCTGACGCATTCCCCACCATGGACCCTGCCTCTAATGCCTCTTCTCCTGACTCAGCACAGCTTCAAAACTCTTCACAGCCAGCTAAAAACACTCAATCTAGCCGCATGGAAGATTACTTAGCATCACAACAGACCCTACTCTCCAAGGAGGTGCAGGATGTCATTTTGGAGGCCAGAAGGCCGTCTACTAGAAAAGCTTACTCCGCAAAATGGAAACGGTTTTGTGTCTGGAATGAGAAAAAGGGCCAGGATCCTGGAAAACTGAATTTACCTCAAATATTACAGTATCTAGCTGAGCTGCTAAGCAGTGGACTTTATTCTCCTCCATCAAAATCCATGCCTCAGCCATTTCTGCAGAATACAACACTGATCCACCCTTATTCTCTCACCCCCTCTTAAGACAGTTCCTCAGAGGGGCTAAGAATCTAAAACCCCCAAAGAAACAACCAATACCTGCTTGGGATCTCAATTTCATTCTAGAAAAACTGACCTTGCCTCCTTTTGAGCCAGCTGCCTCATCAGATTTGCAATATTTGTCCTGGAAATCAGCTTTCCTTCTGGCTATTACCTCAGCTCGTAGGGTATCGGAACTACAAGCTCTCATGGCTATGCAGCCTTTTATCATCTTCCATCAGGACAGAGTTTCCTTACGAATCAACCCGTCCTTTATGCCAAAAGTGGTATCCAGGGTAGCTTTGAATCAGGCCATACACTTACCTACCTTTTTATCCTAATCCTCAAAACAAAGGGGAGAGATTACTACATTCCTTGGACATCCACAGACAACTGCGTTGTTATTTGGACAGATCAAAGCCTTTCAGAAAATCAGAACAGCTCTTTGTGTCCTATGCTATAGGAGCTCAAGGAAAGCCAATTTCCAAACAGACAATCTCAAAATGGATAGCCCACTGCATACGCTTTTGCTATTCTTTTCATGGCAAAACTGTACCTACAGGCATCAGATCTCACTCCACAAGGGCCACGGCTACTTCTGCAGCCTTTCTCAGAGGAGTTCCTACCAAAGATATTTTAGAAGCAGCCACTTGGAGTTCTGTGCATACCTTCTCCAAGCACTACCACCTTCCACTATACTCCAAATCTAGAGTGGGCTTTGCCACTGCAGTCCTGCAGGGCATTCTGGCTCCTCCTAGTTCCACCTAGTGCCTACCACCCCTTTCTTAGCTTTGGGATTCTACCCATCTGTTATGACTGCAGCTGTACGCACGATGAAGATAGTACAGTTTTGTACCTACCATAAATGTAGATGTTAGAGTGCTAATACAGCTGCAGTCCAGGTTTCCCTCCCTCCTTCCCCTCTTGGGATAGGCCTATTGGCTAACATCTCCTCATGCAACCTGATTTGGGGTATTCATTCTTGATGTATTTGCTTGCACTACTGTATTTTGATTATATGGCATTGCTTTATTACACAAATTTATGTATTGCCTTCTTTCTGGGGGCACCTGACATCTGGGGCAAGAAAAACTGAAAAAAATGGCGTCTGCTGGTTCTTTTATACCCCTGTCGCACTGACGTCAGGGAAGAAGCGACGACAACCGACGCCGGACCTAGACTTTGGAATTCGGCCGACCGAGGACCCGCCTGACGGCAGGAGAACCCTTCTGTTATGACTGCAGCTGTATTAGCACTCTTAACGTCTACATTTATGGTAGGTACAGAACTGTACTTTTGGTGTGTTAGTCTGTGGTATGATTGCTGTAGTGACAGTGTTGTGAATTTCTCTCCAGGATTTGTGCATAGCTGTTTATACCTGCTTAAAGTTTCATTCCAGTAATCTGGTACCTTAACTCATTCCCTCCAATGGAGCTGTGGAGGTTTGCACTGTAACTTCCAATGGGGGACCCTAACCTTTTTAATAGAATCAGATTATGTCCTAATATTTCAAAGAAATTTACATATCTCTGGAACCACAGGTGTTAGTAAAGAAGTGTAAATGGCAAACTCTCCAGCACTAACTATTTAAGTGGTAATATTCTTTAAGATCTAGGTTTTAAATCAAATGTTATAAGCCACAGTAAACAGTCATATTAAGTTTGTGATATTTTGTAAACAACTTTCAAGATATTTTGAAAAGCATGATATTTATGAACAACAGTTAATACCTCCTCACCTGCATTAATATCTCCTCAACTGCATTAGACAACGGTCAGATATCAACACATTTGTTTTTGCCGTTGTAAAAGATTTAAGATTCAATATTTTTAACACTTTGTATGTAGCATGGTTTTGAAATTATTAATGCAGATATGAACAAGCAGTATTTGACACGAAGAGGCATCAGTGGGCTGTAACTGCAGAAACACATACGGATGTCACAAAGCTGTAGTGAGTTAGTCTGTGGTGGGATTGCAGTAGTGTTTATTGTAAATTCTGCTCCAGGATTTGTGCTTAAGTAAGTTTTATAGCTGTATATACTTGCTCAAAGTTGCATTCCAGTGCCTTTTCTTTACCTTGCGACTGTTTTTCCTGTTCTTTGAGTTTGCCCCACCCCCCACTGAGGTATTAAGCTAAACGTTTTAGAAATTCTAACCACAGTATTTGAGCTGTGGTATTGGCGTTATCTGATTTAGATCCCTCTCTAGCAAGTTTTGTATATTTAACACAGAGCTATATCTACCTAGAGTCTTTTGTTCAAGACTCAGAGTGCAAGATGATGCTTTTCATCAAAAAGGAAGAAAAAAAGCTTTTTTATTTAAGTTTTGTTTAAAGAATCTGGTTGTAATCTTCCCCTGAAACTGGATTGTACTGACTGTGTTTTTTGTACTATTCTCCATTCCAGGTGTAGCCCAGCTCAGTTCACCCTTGCTGTCCCCTCCCACCCCCATATCATTTCTTTTATACCTAACCACCTGATCCTCCCACCCCTAAACCCCACCCCTTCTTGTATCTCGGCATAATCCTATAACTTTCTCCTCCCCTACTTTTTACATATCCTAGGCTCCCCCCACTATCAATTTTTTTCTCCAACACCCCCTCCTGGACATATTACATATTTCCCTCCTAACTTCTCTTTCAAAAAACAACCCTTCTGTAGCATCTCATCCACTACTACTCCAACCTAAAATACTTTCCCTCTCAATCATGTCCATCACAATCCTCTCTACTCTGCTCCTGCCTCCACTATTTCTCCTACTCACGCTTGCATCATTTTCTTTTTTTTTGAAAACAACTTTATTGAATTTTCAATAAAAGAACTAAATACAAAAGATGTTCAAGTATATTCAATACAAAAGTTAAACAATTTATAACAAAGGAACATAATTTACAATGATGCTCACATGTATATCAACTTTTAATAAATGTTTTTCATAGTTAATATTTTTCTAGCAAATCAAACTTTTTCCACAAACGTATTTAGTTTGTTTTTATTTGTTTGACTTGATAGTCAATAGCTCTAGATTGCAGACTTCAGTGAGAAGTATTTTAAATTCTCGAAATGATGGAGGAGAATCAGATTTCCAATTGATTTGTTATTATTTTCCTTGCTACAGACAGTACTGTCCATATTATTGGATATTTCATTTTATTAACACTTTGATGCATTGGAGTATTAAATAATATTAAAGACTTGGTTATCTGTAAACAAGCCTTGTAAGAAACAATTTATATCTTCCCAATATTTTGTTAATAGTATGCAATCATAGAACATATGTGATCAGTCAGCTTTCAATATCTTTTTACATCTCCAACACATGTTTATGTTCTTGTTGAATTTGTTAATGATATGTGGTGTAATGAAGGATCTATGCATACATTTCCAAGTATAAATTCTCCACTTTAAAGAAGATGTAGTTTTATAAGCTGATTCTAAAATATTAAGTTTATCTAGATCGTTGGGAAGATGAGAATTAATTGTATTAAAGTAGTCCCAATATTTTCGAGGATGTTGATTTGTTTCATCTGCTTGCATCATTTTCCATACATCTATCTCCATTTCATGAAGATCCTACTTATCCCCACACTTACAGCTTCTCCTCTCCACAGCAGTCTATAGCTATCTCTGCATCCATCTTTCCCATGAATACCCTACTTCCTAAAATAAAAATTCCTCCCTCCCACTCCAGGTCATCCAAAAGCAAGACAGAGTACTTTATTTATTACCCACTAAAATTTAAACCCTACTATCACCCTGAAACCCTGCTTCAATTGGGAGACATGCATCGTAATCCAGGACCTGTCCAAAACTCTGCTACCATTTTCAATACCTCCCCAAACCCTGGCCAGTCAGCCATTCCAAACAAACACATCTCCTTTTACTCAATCAGTACCCAAAGTATTCTTAACAAAGTAAGCCAACGTCATGCATGGATATCTAACCACACCCCAGATGTCATTGCCCTAACAGAAACTTTACTAAAACCCCAAAACCTAGATAAAGACATTCTTCCCCCCTGGATATAATACACTTTGTCTAGATTACCTAAACAAAAAAGGAGGTGGAATTGCCATAGTCTACTGAAACAACCTCACACTCTCAAATACCATACAACCAACCAAGAAGAATCCACCAAATGTAGTTTAATGAAAGAACTCTGACGTCTCGGCCACAGCCTTCAAGGAGTACAAATAACACACACATACTATCCATATAGATACCAAAATGCTTAAACAGACTCAAATAAACAATTAATTAGCTTGCATAATTACATTCCATTTAGCAGCATCTTCCAATTAAAATCTTCATTCAAACCAAATGGATGTAATGTTTTAAATTTTAAAATATACACAGCTTCCTTATGTTGCAAACGTTGTTTAATCTTGTCACTTTCATTATAGTGATATTCACTTTGTTCTAAAACACAACCCTTCAACCCCTTACTGTCACTGTTGTGAAAATTTTAAAAATATATAGCAACAGGACTTTCTTCTTTCTTATTTTTTATATCATTTGCATGTTCTAGAAGTCTAACTTTAAATGCTCTTCCCCTATGTAAAATTTCTTACAGGGGCAGCTAAGTGCATAAATGACACCCTCTGAGTTGCAATTAAAATTGTTTTTCACTTCAAAGGGAATATTATTAATATAAGCAAAACTGGAAATAACAAACTGACATGCTTTACATTTGCCACACTGCTGTGTTCCCATTTTCCTTACACCATATGATATTGATACTGTCGGAAAGTTAAATCTACTTTTTACCAAAAAGTCTTTAATATTCTTACTTCTTCAGTAAGAAAATTTTAAATCTACATTCAACCAAGAATTAACATTATGGAGGGAACTAAAATATTCCCAAAATTGTGAAAAAAGTTTTGTAAATTCTGCTGTGAAGCAACCATAGGTAGTAACAAAATACATGCTCTCTTTTTCTTGTTGTTTGCACCTTGGTAATTTGTTGATAATTATAAACATTTTTATAAGATGAAACCATAGTTCTATTATTTTTACCATTAAGTTTATTGTAACTATCAGTTAACATGTATATATTATAGCCTCTCTTAACAAAAGCATCAAATAATAACTGTAACTCTTTGTAAAAAGATTCACTGTTACATAAACGAGAAATTCTAACCATTTCTCCATATGGCAAAGAACTGATAGTGTGTGGGGGGTGTCCACTATTACTATGGACATAATGGGTACCCCCTTCAAATTTTCTATTAACAGAAGTTATTAAATGAGTGCCATTGCTGATGTCCAGAACTATATCCAAAAAAGGCATATGAGTACCTATTCTGAGGCCATCAAATTGTAAGGAGAATCTGTTAAGATTCAGATCAGCAATGAACTGTTGAACATGAGTTCTGCCACCTTCTACTTAAAAAATTAAATCATCAACGTACCTAAAGTACCTAATGACATAATTTTGAAAAAAATGAATGTCTATAGATGACTTCAACTTCAAACAGACCCATTGCCAAATTCGCATACATGGGGGCAAATGCTGCCCCCATGGCGTCTCTATTTTTTTGACGGTATAATATATTATTAAACTCAAAAAAAATTGTTATTCAAAGAAAAAGATATCAAATCAATAATAAATTCAGTTGATGGAGATTCTCCTAGAAAAAATCTAACGGACTCCAATCCAAAAGGATGATTGATATTGGTATACAAACTTTTTACATCAACCGTCACCCAATACATTCTGTCATTCCAGTGTAAATCATGTATTTTCTTTAGAAATTCTAATACGTCAGTAATGTAAGATGGTAATGCTTTAACATATGGTAGCAAGTAATTATGCAAAAAAATACCCAAATTGTGTGAAAAATAAAACCGTCCAGAGACAATGGGTCTTCCTGGCGGTTTGTTCAACCTTTTATGAATTTTAGGTAGGCAGTAAAAGTAAGCCATAGAGCATTTGTCAACCTGGAATTTATTTTTTACATCTTGGTTATTAAAATAACCTAACCTACATCCTTTCTGAATAAGTTCTTTATAAGCTATAATAGCTAGATGATATCTGTCTATATCTACCTGCTCATAGGTCTGGTTATCATTAAGATGTTCCATACACATTTCAAAGTAATCTAAACAATCCATGACAACTAATTTGTTGCCTTTGTCTGCTGGCTTAAAAATAATCTTATTCTCTTTACTTAGTGCCATCAGAGTTTTCCAATCGTTATATTGTATATTATAATTTATATTGTTTTTATCCTTCATAAACTTCTCATACATTACCCCAGTACAATGGTTTACCATTTTGACAAAATTAGTCACTTCACCGTGTAACACTTGTGGGGTAAACTGACTGGAAGAAGATAATGCAGAAGGTACTCAGTTATCCCTGGACAATTTTCTAAGCAACTCTTCAGAGCGTGGTGAGCGTCAAACTAATTTCAGAAATGTTACTGATAAAAATTCCTTTACATGGGAGAAATGGGAAGATGAAAGGCGTTCACGTTTTCCTAACCCGTTTTCCAATGTAGGAAGGAAGACTCCCATTTCAGTAAATTCAGAGAATAAACAGTTATTTCTGGAACTAGAAAAAAAAGATGTGGAAAGAAACTGTCTCTTTTTTTAATATATGTAGCTTGCAAAAGTATCTTGACATTGACATTACACCTAGGGGTCTACGAGTATTTAAAGATCCAACTACCCCTTTTGACATGTCTTTGGATACTGATTTAGCCTTCCACAAACGCTGGGTTGCTGCTGCACACCTTTGTGTAACTGAATGGCTTCATATTTTAGTCGAAAGAGATCGACTTAAACAAAAAGAACTTTGTGCTGACATAAAAAAAATTGTGCAGTGAGTTATCGACTCCTGTTTCATCTGCTGTCATGGATGAATTTCTTAAGCAAACCAACGATAAGCTTAAGGAATATGAATTGACTTTAGTGGATAGGGAAAAGGGCAAGCTGCTTAGAGATGTGCGAAACTGAGTCCAACAAGGCTTTTCTATCCAGGGCCAATAGAAGCAGGTCACGCAAACAAGTTAGGTTTTACCAGGAAGACAAACATGGACAGAATCGCGCTTCTGACGAAGAGGGTATTTAAGAGAAGAGTGTACGAGCATGTTTTGGCAATAAAAAAGAAAGACAAAAACAATGCACTAGCCAGGCACACAGATATATGCAAGGATTTTAAGAAATTTGAATTTTTCATTTTGGACAGAGTTAAAAAGGAGCTATTTTCAGGTGACCTGAATAATATTTTGGAATGCAAAGAGTCCCTGTGGCAGTTAGTCTTTGGGGCAGATCAAACACCAGGGCTAAATGAAGTAATACATTTGAAATGTTTCCTGATTTATAGATAGTTTGATCTAACAAGACTATCAAGGGAGAGAATAGATCATATATATATAAAACAAAAACATGTAGTCATTTTAACCAAAAAACAACTAAGAATGTACTGAAAAAATGTTTTTGGGACTTTTAAGTTCATGTAAATAGTGACAATGTAGTACAAACAAGAGCAAATTGTGAATTTTATAAGGAATTATAAATGCATTTCATGTATTTATTTATTAATTAATTAGTTTGAATTTCAAATGGATGACATCATTTCCTATGGAAATAGTATTTAAACAGTATTATTTTACAACAAAATGTTTCTGAGGAAGTTCACGTTAATAAAAGTGAATGAAAGCGCTTAAATTCATACTGGAGGGTGAGAATTTTTCTTTTTGAAGTTCATCTTGATTGTTGCCTGTTTTTTTAGTGTGTTTATCGTGTTTTGGAACGTTTCTACAGTGGTTTTTCAGTGTTTAATTTCTCGTTTATGTAACAACAGTGAATCTTTTTACAAAGAGTTACAGTTATTATTTGATGCTTTTGTTGAGAGGCTATAATATATACATGTTAACTGATAGTTACAATAAACTTAATGGTAAAAATAATAGAACTATGGTTTCATCTTATAAAAATGTTTATAATTATCAACAAATTACCAAGGTGCAAACAACAAGAAAAAGAGAGCATGTATTTTGTTACTACCTATGGTTGCTTCACAGCAGAATTTACAAAACTTTTTTCACAATTTTGGGAATATTTTAGTTCCCTCCATAATGTTAATTCTTGGTTGAATGTAGATTTAAAATTTTCTTACCGAAGAGGTAAGAATATTAAAGACTTTTTGGTAAAAAGTAGATTTAACTTTCCGACAGTATCAATATCATATGGTGTAAGGAAAATGGGAACACAGCAGTGTGGCAAATGTAAAGCATGTCAGTTTGTTATTTCCAGTTTTGCTTATATTAATAATATTCCCTTTGAAGTGAAAAACAATTTTAATTGTAACTCAGAGGGTGTCATTTATGCACTTAGCTGCCCCTGTAAGAAATTTTACATAGGGGAAACAAAAAGAGCATTTAAAGTTAGACTTCTAGAACATGCAAATGATATAAAAAATAAGAAAGAAGAAAGTCCTGTTGCTATACATATTTTAAATTTTCACAACAGTGACAGTAAGCGGTTGAAGGGTTGTGTTTTAGAACAAATTGAATATCACTATAATGAAAGTGACAAGATTAAACAACATTTGCAACATAAGGAAGCTGTGTATATTTTAAAATTTAATCCATCCAAATACCATAACCCAGAAACACTTCCTAATACTCGAGTGATCACTCACCAGTAAGTACTCAGATATACTCCCCATCTCTCTAAACCACACATATATTAACTGTCGCAAACTGTCTATATATATATATATATATATATATATATATATATATATATATATATAATATTCACATATCTATGAAGAAAGAATGATGTAACAATAAAGCATACAAAAGGAATGAGAAGGGAATCAACAGCAACCCCAGTATTATATAGTGCTGTCAGCGTATGTCATATCCAGCTGGGCAGGAGTGAGCAAAGCACTGCTACTCTCACCACAGGCAGGATATTACCAGTGGGAGTAACATTGTTGATTTGCTAAGTCTACTTTTACACACAGAGGGTAGTCCTTGTTCGCAGCCACACCCACTACAAGTCCCACTGCAGCAAAGTGTAATCTATATGGCAAGGAATGGAATAACCAGATGTAGATGTATATATGTAGAGGTATGTGTGTGTATATCTACCCATAGCGACATAGAGATAAGTCTCTCCCTCTCTGTAGTACAAATGTATACATACAGAGAAAGAATACAGATACATACCCACATATAAATATATACATATGCAGACACCAGATATGTGTGTGTGTGTGTGTGTGTGTATATGTATGTATGTATGTATGTATATATATATATATATATATATATATATATATATATATAATGTGTGTATAGAGACAGCAAAATATAAATATACATGTATGCATACATATACAGATATATCTGTATATAGTAATGTAAACAGATAAATGCAAAATATAAATATACATGTATGCATACATATACAGATATATCTGTATATAGTAATGTAAACAGATAAATGTGACTGCAAATATACACATGTATATAGCTAGGATATGATGCAGCAGTTACGAGTTACATGTGTTCACAGGCAGTGGATATGGGGCTGAGGGGTCCAGTAAACAAACGTGTAACACGTAGCATCACCCCCCCCAGATAGGCTGGTAAGACATACAGAGACACAAAGGTAAACACACCACTGCTTCCCAGACCACCGGCAGAATACTACCAGTGTGAGAGACCTGCCAGGTGTAATCTTGAAACATAGACATCGATGTCCCTTGTGGGACAGCAAAAATTAATGATCATCTGAGGCAGTCCCGGTAATGACTTATCAAACCAGGTTGTAGATGTGCACTGACCAGTAGGTTGTGCAAGCCTGATAACCCATGGGTCGATGCAACGTATGACATGTGTCCCAACACTGGGAGAGTAGGAAGTGTATAGTGGTATGTTTATACCCCACCTGCACCCACAGTAAGGAGGAGTGCTGTAGAGGAGTGGCAGGTGGGTGAACTATGGGTATGCAATTATGGGCCTAAGCGTGCAGGTGTTGGCTGGCATAGTCATATTTGGACTGCCCCAGGGATGTAAGTAGTAACCTGAAATTGCATAGCTGATGCCCATACCTCTCAACCCCTAAGAGCACATCCACTGGACAGGACATAAACCAATAGGGGAAAAAATGGGGACCATACCTCTGAACTGTCCCAGATTTCAACTCAATTTCTAACTCTGTCCCACTTAATCCCTCCTAAAACTAGTGACATTTGGAGGAAAGGTGGTGAATTACACGTAATGAATAACAACAATTAAGAGTTATAAACATCATTTACCTCAGAAAATGTGTATGAATTCATATGCTCTGAGTCTGTTAATGTGTCAGGTTAATAGCACCAATAATTTAAATGTGTCCCTGATGTTATGCCGTGTCCCTGATTTCAGTTTGTATTTTTCCCCAATCGTATGAGAGGTCTGATAGGGACAGAAAGCACATATTCCACTGACAACCTTAGGAAGATGATAGAATATTAGGTATGCAATAGCATGACTCGGCTGAGTATCCATTCCCATGTATTAGCCAGACTGGTGCAGATTGTAAGAGGAACACACCAATAATATGAATCAAACTCTGGACAGGCCACAGATTCCATACAGTCGAACGTTATGCTGTCGCCTAATGGGCATCCATTCCAGATGCCATCTCTAGGCATGTAATCCGATGCAATAGGCATCACAAGGTAATATCGTAGTCCTCACTCCCACCCAGGGGTGTGAGTGTCAGATGCAAACACCAAATGCAGTGCATTTGCAAGTGCGAGAGCAAGCGGGCTTAAGCCTGTTTGCCTGCCAGTATGCAAGTATTATACTGGTAAAGCAATGTAGAAGCTAACAGTGTAAAACTGTAACCGGAGGTTAGCATTGCTTAGCTCCGTGCAAACCCACGCACACTTGCTCACAACCGCGTTAATGTGCTTTAATCACTCCGTATCCAATGGCCTTGTTCTGCCCAGTAAAAAAATAAACGGCCTCTGCAAGGCTTGAAACCAGGACCCTGTACACACAGCTATTGTGATTTACCACTAAGCCATGGCATATATACAGACATTGGACCTTATCACAAACATCATCCAGCGCAGTCATTCAACAGTATAGGAAATGTATTCTATCATGTAGATGTATGCGTGTGTGTTTATGTCCAGATATAGATACATATATATAGATATATCAGGAACATCATGTGTGACAACAAAGTATTACAAAGGAATGAAAAGGGAAACACCAGTAATGCCTGTATCATGTTGTGGTGTTGTCCTATGTAATTTCAAGACTCCCTCAGACAGACATGTCGTTCATACACGCAAACATTTGTACATTGACCATATACATCACTCTGTGCATGTTATTTACATTAACACAACCGTTCCTGTCCAATCATTATGTGAGAACAGTACTTTTGCAAGGTGCTGTGTGCGACATCATCATCATGATAAAGGTAAATTGGGTAAGCATAGAGGGACCGTTAGTGTGTGTACAATGGGGTCATCTGCATCACGTGTACCTGGAACATTTAGGAGTCCTGTGCATACTCAGATCGTGCGCCTGAGAGACAGGGGTGAGGACAACTTGAGTATGTTGTGATGCATATTAAAAGGGTTACATGTGCCCAGTGGACATGTGTGTGTGTGTGTGTGTGTGTGTGTGTGTGTGTGTGTGTGTGTGTGTGTGTGTGTGTGTGTGTGTGACATGGACAGCTATGTATGGGGCAAATGTTGTTCTAATAACCGATTGGTCTTTTGATGTTCTTCGTCTTCCATTGCTGCAGTCCTGACTATTGGGTATAGTCCGCGTCCAGTCGGCCCGAATACCAGAGTATAAGGCTGACGTCGGTCATGGCGCCTTAGACTGACGTCAGTACGTCAGGGTACTAATGCGCATGACCGGCGTCATATCCTCAGTCTTTTTTGCCGCATGGTCCGATGCAGAAGCAATTTTGCGAGTGCAGGTTGGCGTTCTGAGATATTTCCGAAACCGGAGTTTCAGACCGAAACAGAGTTGGCTAAGTACCCCGTTGGGGAACATTTTGGTTTTTTCTTGCCTCAGTATTTAACCGGATGTCAGAAAAGTGAATAACTGTATTTCTTGTGGGAAACAGATACCGCATAGGGATTATCATACATTGTGTATACCTTGTTTAGGGCCTGAGCACGGCGTTGTTGGTTGCCGCTCTTGTGCTAGATTTAACAAAGCGCACTATTAAGAGGAGGCTAGATTGTGCTAGGTTAGTGTTTGGGAAGCGTTGCAATTATAATATGCCGTCGGATACTCCGACGCCTGCTTCATCCAAGAAGCGCAAGGATAAAACAGTGAAGCCTAGGGTTGATGAACCGGCAGTCCCGGACGTCGGTTCTTTGGAAGGTTCAGTGGAGCCAGAGGTTTTGCCAGGAGTTTCCATGGAGTCTCAGGCAGATACTTTGTTGTTACAGGATGTGCCCTCTCAGGAGGTAGGCCAGGCTGAGGGGGCCTCTCAGGTAACTGTTCTTCCCTCTCTTCCCAAGGTAGTTAGGGCCTCTCCTTCTGTTGCCAAAGCTTCTTTTAGAGGTAAGCCAAGTTCGGCTTCTGTGGGGGCTTCTCCTAGCATCTCGGGCTCTGTGCCTAAGAAACATATGCTTAAAATGGCAGAAGATTTGATTACTATGATTAGAGGTTCTATGCCCCCGCCTGATAAGAGGCCTAGAGTGGAACAGGAGTTTGATAGTTTTGAACAGTGTTCACAGGCTTCAGAGTCTTCTGTGGAAGACTTACAGGAGTATCCTACTTATTCTGATTCTGATGTGGATGATTCCACTCCTACAGCTTCTCCTCCTGAGGATTTTTCATTTTCAGAGACTCTACACTCCATGAGGGAGCACTTTAAATGGGAAGGCCAGGATTACTCTGATTCCAGGAAAGGCTTAGGGAATTCTTGTTTTTACCCCAGCATAGGCCCTTAGCTATTCCTCCTGTGTTGAATGTGGTGGAGGATGTTTTTGCAGAGGCTTCCCTGAACCCTGACTCCTTGCCTCCTGCTCCTGTTAAGCCTGATAGGTATTATAGGGTGCCAAGCTCATAAGTATTTGTTTAAGAGTCCTAGGGCGGACCCAGAAACTGTTTCTCAGGGGCCTAAAGGTGTTAAAAGCTTCTGTGGTTAAAAATCCTGTACCCTCTGATAAAGAGGCAAGGGCTTTGGATAGGTGGGGTAAGAAAGTGTATACTTCTTCCACTCTAGCCATGAGGGCGTTGAATTGTCAGTTTCACATGCTAAAATATCAAAATTATCTCCTTTCACAATTGAAATCTAAGGTGGATGCTTTGGCGGAAGGTATTGAGTGTAAAGAATTGCTGGATTTGGTTCATGTGTCTGAACAAGTGGGTAAGCATTCTTTGCAGTGTGGTTTTGATGCTGTTCAGGCCTCCTCGAGGGTGGCTGCTACTAGTTCTGTTCTTCCAGAGACATGCCTGGTTGAAGGATCAGAATTTAGCTGAGCATGTTAAGACAAGGATTTTGGATGCTCCTTTACAGTCTGATGTGTTGTTTGGACCGCCTGTGGAAGCAGTTTTAAAGAAAATGGAGGACAAAGCTAAGTCTATGCAGACTGTTAAAGATTTTTGCAGGTGCAGCCTCCGAAGTTTAGTAGAAATTGGCCTGCTAAGGGGTGGACATATCCTGCTTATGATTCCCAGTCTAGGGGTAGGTCTAGGCGTGGTAGGGGCAGGGCTCAAGGTTCTTTTAGGCCTAGATCAGGAGTTCACCTGCTCAGACTTCTGGTGAGGGCAGGGTCAGTCCTTTCGTAAGCAGACCCAATGACCTGCCTTTTCAGCTGCCAGTGGATTCTCGTCTGGCAGCTCCTTTGGGAGGAAGACTGTCTCTTTTCAAAGAAAATTGGGATTTAATCACTCAAGACAGATGGGTGCTGGATATCATTCATCACGGTTACAGATTTTATTTCCACACAATGCCCCTTTCAAAGGCATGCCAGACGTTCCTCCTCCACAAAGAAAAGAGGCTCACAAGCAAGTTTCTCAGTTACTCCAGATAGGGGCCATTCAGCCAGTCCCTGTATCAGAAAGGGGCTTAGGATTTTATTCTCGCCTGTTCCTAGTACCAAGAAGGGGAACACGTGGAGACCAATTTTGGATTTATCTATCCTCAACACTTATCTGGACATTCCCAAGTTCAAGATGTTGACGTTACAACAACTTTTACCTCTGCTGGGCAAAGATCACTGGATGGTAACTTTAGATCTCAAGGAAGCTTACCTTCATGTGCCTATAAGGCTAGGTTGCAGAAAGTATCTGCGGTTTCGAACTGGAGATTTTCATTATCAGTTCTCTGCATTGCCCTTTGGCTTATCTACTGCGCCCAGAGTATTCACAAAGGTTCTGGCTCCAGTAATAGCTTACTTCAGGCTTCAAGGAATTCAAATCTATCCTTACTTGGACGACTGCCTGATTCTGGCTCAAGAAAAGGAAGACCTTCTACAGCATCTGGATTATGTCATAGCAGTGCTAAGATGCCTAGGGTATTCTGTGAACGAAATAAAGTCCAGTCTAGTACCCTCTCAAGACATGTGCTTTCTGGGTGTGAGACTGAATACAGCAGCCCAGATGGCCTTAATAACCCCGGACAAACAAAAGAGTCTGTCACTTTACTTCCATCAACTATCTCATCAGTCCGTGCTGACTGCAAGGACAGTCCTTCAAGCATTAGGGTTCATGGCATCTTGTATTCTGGTGCTTCCCAATGCCAAACTGCATATGAGGAAGCTGCAATGGTATCTCAAAAATGTATGGACACAGCACTGCCAGGATTTGGACACTGTCATTCAAATAATACCTTGCCTTCAAAAGGAATTCTTGTGGTGGGCTCAGGAATGTCACCTAAACAAGGGACTCTCTGTGACCCGGCCAGAGGCGAGTCAGATTTTAACGACAGATGCCTCGGACATTGCTTGGGGAGCTCATCTAAATGGAAAGTGGATACAAGACAAGTGGCCTGCCAGACTACAGCATCTACATATCAACATGAAGGAGATGTTAGCAGTCCAGTTTGCATTGATGGCTTTCAAGGAGTTACTTCTTCCAGGGCAGGTGTTGATTCTAACAGACAACACAACTGTCATGTGGTACATCAACAAGCAAGGGGGAACACATTCTTATCCTCTATGCAGGCAAGCAATGATTTTATGGGAGACTGCGTTAAGCCTGCAACTAACTCTTCAGGCAAGGTTTCTGCCAGGAGCACAGAACTCCTAGCAGATGTGTTAAGCAGACAAATCATGGATCCCCACAGTGGAAACTGGATCTTCATGTATTTGAGAGAATGACAGTGTCATGGGGAACATCAGACATAGATCTGTTCGCTTCTCCACTAAACCACCAGCTGCCAAAGTATTGCACAAAGGGGTTTCATCACACAGCTTGGAAAGTGGATGCTCTGTCTTTCAGTTGGAAAAACCTTCATGTCTATGCCTTTCCACCTCTGCCTCTTCTTCCAAAGTTATTATTAAAGGTCAGACAAGACAGGCCAAGGATGATTTTGATAGCTCCAGATTGGCCTCGGCAACACTGGTATCCACTACTACGGAGTCTGGTAAAGAAGCCTCCATGGCCTTTACCTCTGATTCCTCATCTGTTATCTCAGAAGGATGGTCATCTGCTCAATGTCAAGCTTCACTCTCTTCATCTAACAGCCTGGCATATTCTCTCTTGAAGCACAGCAGGTCTCAACTTCCTCAACAAGTTTTAAATGTGATTATGGAAGCTAGAAGACCGAGTACAAGGAAGGTGTCGCAGAAAAATGGAAGAGATTTTTATTTTGGAGTACAGCAAAGAATTTGGAGATTTCTGAGCCTAATTTGAGTGTGGCTCTACAATATCTTACTGAGTTATTGGACAAAGGTTTGTCCTTCTCTTCCATTAAGATTCATGCTGCAGCCATTTCAGCTCACTATGATTGTGACCCACCTTTGTTTTCGCATCCTTTGTTCAAGCAGTTTCTTAGAGGGCAAAGAATATAAGACCCCACGAGAGCTCCTACTCCTGCTTGGGATCTCAATTTTGTGTTGGAAAAACTTACTCTACAACCTTTTGAGCCTGCGGCTACTGCTGAATTGAAATACTTGTCATGGAAGACTGCTTTTCTGTTGGCTATTACTTCTGCAAGAAGGGTGTCTGAGTTGCAGGCCCTTATGGCAGTAGAGCCCTTTTGATTTTCCATAAGGATAGGGTATCATTACGTACTAATCCTTCCTTTATGCCTAAGGTGGTTTCTAGTGTGGCTTTAAACCAAACTATTCATTTGCCTACTTTTATGCAGACCCCCAAAATAAAGGGAAAAGATTTTGCACACTTTAGATGTACACAGGCAATTGAGATATTATTTAAGCAGGACTAAGGATTTTAGGCAGTCTCAGCAGTTGTTTGTTTCTTTTGCTTTGAGTTCACAGGGCAAGCCTGTGTCAAAACAAACTATTTCCAGGTGGATTGGCTTTTGCATTGCATTTTGTTATTCCCATCATGGCAAGGAGATTCCAGCTGGGATTAGGCCTCATTCCACTAGGGCTACTGCCACTTCAACAGCATTTCTAAGGGGTGGCAACTAAGGATATTTTGGAAGCAGCTACTTGGAGTTCAGTGCATACTTTCTCTAAGCATTATCATCTTCCTATCTACTCTAAGTCTAGGGCTGGGTTTGCCACAGCTGTTTTGCAAGGCATGTTATCAGCTCCTACTTCCTTATAATTTGCCAGCCTCCTTACCTCTGCTTTGGGATTCTACCCAATAGTCAGGACTGCAGCAATGGAAGGCGAAGAACATAGTACAGTTTTGGACCTACCATAAATGTAGATGTTCGAGTATTCCATTGCTGCAGTCCAATTTACCTCCTCCTTCCCTCTGTGTTTAGGGGTGGTTGTGTAGGTGAGTTTACATGCTTATATTTTTGTATATATTGTTGTATATATTGTACATGTTTTTTGGTGCAGGTTTTTTGGGACTTGTCTTTTTGGGTCTTCTGACATCTGGGGCAAGAAAAGACTGAGGATATGACGTCGGTCATGCGCATTAGTACCCTGACGTACTGACGTCAGTCTAAGTCGCCATGACCGGCGATCAATACTCTGGTATTCGGGCCGACTGGGCCGGACTATACCCAATAGTCAGGACTGCAGCAATGGAATCCTCGAACATCTACATTTATGGTAGGTACAAAACTGTACTTTTCCGTAGGGTGAGAGTGAGAGTGGGATGTGGGGTAAGGAGAGTAGGTATGCATGTGGAGGATAGGTAGGCTAGGATAACGGACAAGACAGCATACAGGGTCGGTATATGACACGTGGGGGGGATACATCTCTGACGAGGAGGGGTGTTCGGCAGTCACAAGCCCATTAGCCCCCAAATGGAACAGTGGGGCGGAGGTCCCAGCCATGGGCAGCCACCACTGCACCAAAACAGCTGCAAAGGTGGCAGTGCTGGGGGCTGTCTAGGAGGGGCAGCCTCACCCTGTAAATGTGACATTCTGACCTTGAGCTGGCGTATCTGGCCTCAAAACCCCTTATTGAGCCTGCTATGCACCACGTAAGGGACTGTACGGCAGCGGACATGTCTGGAACTGCTCCCAGGGGGGACAAGCCCCATCCTCAGTGACGGTACCACCAGAAGGTGGTGCAGAGCCAACAGAGGTGGAGGTCCAAGGCTGGGCCCCAGATATGCTGGTGTCCCGGTGCCATGGCCAGCTGAAGTGGGACAGGAGGTTCTGCCAGGACCTCCAGACCCATACAGCCTATGGTGTTGCAGTTTAAACATAGATATGGCTTAGTAATAGTCAACGGCATTCAGGATTACTTATAACAGCATGCATAGATATGACCATCAACCCAACACAACAGATGGTATACATTTGCAGAGGGAGCACAACACAAGCACGTATACTGCATGACATCTGTGCAAAGTGTAGAAGACTTGTGACTGCAGCTATGAACAGTGGCCCATTATTGGCATGTCACTGAGAACCCCAGACAGTGTCTGTCATACCACTGTTTCATGTGACATATGTCCAGTTAGGGATGCAATGGCAGTAACTCATCACTATCGCCATGTACTGGCTGTAGTCCTCGCACTATGCTCCTGCAGTTCACAGATGCGTGTTCAGTGAGCAACACAGAAAACAAATGGTTCAACACACTGACCAGTCCATAGATGGTCCTACAGATGGGGGTCCCTCCCAAACAGAGCACTGTCTTGTCAGTTTTAAAACATGCAAAATAGCCATTACCACACACAACTTGTTAAACAGGCAGTAGTCTCAATGAAGCATAGCTACACTTACATGCCCTAGTCATGTCTGGCACATCACCCTCCTGTCTTTAGGCTATTTCCCACTGTGTGTGTTTGAGGGACATCCAGATATCATCTGTGATGCCGTTTACCAAACGCCAAATCCAGGTACCACTCACAGCGACTCTCATGGGCAAACACCAACACGATGTTCCTAGATATTGTACTGTGTTTTTCATGCGAATGGCTATGGGAACATCATTACAGCTGTTCCACATGCAATCAGCTAGAGGAGTACTGCAATTGGTGCAGAGGCCATCACCTGATCATGACCATCACTTACAAAACACAAGCTGCTGCTGAGCAGATCTATACCTCCACATCCACCAGAGAGTGTGTGGGAGGGACCGACAGAGGCAAAGTACATCAGAGAAGGGCTGGGAGACTAAAACCTAAGCATAGTCTGTCACACACCTACCAGTACAGGGGTTCAAACCCTTGACTGACTAGTCATTGCTATTACAAGTGCATGCAGTTACTCCATGTGCCACAACGCTGACATGTTGGTGTGCTGTAAGAACATATATGTGTGTTGGTGAGCGACATCTGCAACAGAGATGTAGTAGACATACATTAGGGGTAGCACACATGGCTGTCCACATGAAAGGATGTCATTATCAACACAACCACACTCTCTCCTAATGGACTTGACACTCTTTGCCAGGCCCACAAATATACTTCCAAACTACTTAGTTTGCCATACTGCAGTAATGCACAGGTACTACATGCACCACAGGGGATATCCGGAGGTTCTATGGGCTAGGGCATGTGAATGTGTGTTGACATCTGTCGGTATGCCAATGGGAGTTATACTGGGAATGACTGTGGTTGGGAGCATCATACTCCACATGCAGACACAAGGTGCCAGTACTGACATGCATGCGTGCATTGCTTCATGGGTATGTAGTGGTTGGCTGTGCAAGATGGCTGTACAAGGCTGGGTGAGGGGTAATCCGTGGCATCACGCCACCCAACAGTGGTGTGCAGTATAGTACAGAGGTGTAGTGTCTGCAATGTCCCACACAGAGGAGTATTGTATGAACTGTCCTGACATCCTGGTTACCATTGTGTATGGCCATAGCTTTGCAATGCATACCATGTCTGTGTTTGACATTCCTTGACATGGACATTGCCTAGGATGTGCATGTCCCACAATAATGTACAGTGACATGTACAGGTGTACTTGGTTTGGCTGGCACATGTGTACACAGATGTTTCTCCTCTGATATGCCAATACTGGCCTGGTGTGGCAGGACCTGCTTATAGTCAGCAGGTTGACCCTGCACCTGCATTGATAGCATGATACAGGTATTCCCTGGTGTCAGTGGCATCGGTACATACAGGGCACATGTGTAAGGCATTGTATGGCCTCTGTGGATCGCATTTGATGGCACCACATATGTTGCAGGCATCCAGTGGGGAACATAATGAAGGCACATTGTTCGCAATTATGTGCCTATTGTACTGCTGTACAGGGTGCCATGCCCTCTGCAGCCCACATGCCTACTATCTGTCATCAATGTGCAGGGTACTTTCTCAAACAGACACACACACACACAATTGGTCTCTCTTGGAATACCCCCTACCTAACTAGTTTAGTTTATCGCACTACAGCAATATGCAGTTACAGCACGGGCTGCGGAAAATACTGGGTTGCAGCAGTCTTGGAGGTGTATTTCTAGGTGGGTGACATTAGCAGGATTGCCAAAGGTGGTCATGTGAATTGTAAAGAATGTGCATACTCTAAAAACATTGTTTCTTTCACAGGCAGCCACACACACAGTTGACCTGTCTGGGATTAGAATACCTACCAAACTAGCTTAACACACTACAGCATTAAGCAGTTACAGCACGCTCCATGGAGATTACTGGGTTACAGCAGTCCCAGAGGTTTATTCATAGGTGGGTGACAGCAGGATTGCCAAAGAAGGGCATTCCAAGTGTACTGCGGGTTGTACATGTCTGTTACCTGCGTGTGCCCGCTGCATACTGTCACGTAAACACATTTACACCTGCTTACAACTACTTAAATGTGTCTTATGCAGTCCTAATTAACAGTATCAATAAGGCTTGCAGGTCTTGAACATTGGACCATGCACACTGAGGTCACTGGATGTACCACTAAGCCATCTGGGTTGTATACATGTTGCACGGAGTCTATAATGCACAGTCTCTACTACAGGTATTCCACAGTACTGAAAACAAATGGGACAGTCCCTTTGTGTACATATGTACAGTACCCTTGAATGTACTGTACTCTGTGAAACAACAAAGACAAGTCTACATCTGTACAACTGTCATAACTATATACACCTACAGGATGTGTACACGCGCACACACACACACACACACACAGACGTGTATACATATACATATATATATATACACATATATATATATATGTATGTGTGTATGTATGTATGTGTATATATATATATATATATATATATATATATATATATATATATACACACATAGCCATATATGTATGTGTGTGTATGTATATATACATACACACACGTCTGAATGCCTTTTGTGACACAGAACGGTTCCAAAGGAACTGACGTGTACACAAAACGAGGCATCTCTTGTGTTATAACATTTAAATCATAAGCAGTTCACCAGAGAAGGGATGGTTGTTGTGCATGTGGAGTTTTGGGTGGGGAATGATGGCTAATGTAATATACCCCGGGGATTGTGGAGTTAGGGTGGGGGAATGATGGGTATGGACCTACACCCCAGTGACCACTTCTATGTCGCTGCTCGACAGTGGCACAGGAAAATAACATACCCAACTATAGTCATGCTTGACTGTGTATTCTTTACCATTCCTAACTGTGTAATACTTTGTAGACACTGGTCACCACAGATTTCTACCATGGTGTGCTAAAAGACATTACACATGTGTATGCCTGGCTACAGGGTAGTCGCACACACACACTAACCAGTTTTGTGCGTACACGTCTTGCCTATGTAAAGGTAACTAGTACAGTGGTATGCAGTTGGGGTATGTGCCACAAAACATATAAAATTACACTTGCTGATTCCACGTCTGAGCTGGGTGACATCACAGGACCGATTACTTGCAGTGGGTAGGGGGGAAGAGAGAGGTTTAGCAGTTGACAAGGATAAAGGCCAGTGCAAAAGGAGGTATCTCTTTGGAATGCAGCAAAACCCGCTGCCATGACAGGATGCAGACAAATACACACATGACCACTTCCTGACACACACACTCGGGCATTTGCTGTCACACACACAAACAGTTGCCAGTGGTGGGATCAGAACTCCTGCCTATCTAAAGATCACTATTGCAATACTACACAGTTGGTTACACATTCCAAGGCAGTCAGACTGCCCTTCTACAATTGAGGACAACAACAGGGAGACTGACAGTCACGAAGTACATAGCTGTAGACCTGTGTGTTTAAAGTAGGTGTCCATTACAACCTGTATGCACAAACAAGACACGTCATCTGACGGTAGACCTGAGAGGTATAGTTGTAGCACAACAGGAACCTGAACTGGAGTATGGCCATCTGCGGAATGGACAACTACTATCACTATACAGGGTTACAGTGGGCATGCTCATACACTTAGTGGCACAGGGCCATTTATGATGCACTTGGAGTACAACTACACAAGGTTATACTGGGCATGCTCATACACTTCGTAACAAAGGGCTTGTTGGATGCACTGACTCAAATTACACAAGGTGGCAGTGGGTACGCTCATACACTTAGTAGCACAGGGCTGTTTGGGATGCACTCCGATTCTAACCACTGAAGGCAGCAGTGTGCATGCTCAAACACTTACATGTACAGAACACATTGTAATGGACTCCTATTGTAAACGCACAGGTTTACAGCTAGGTACATCATACCTGTCAGTATATATGCACATCATACTGGTTTACTTCCTGATTCCTGTATGTGTCCCGTAAATGATATATCTGTGTCTGTGCTGTGTGATACACATGCATACAGGTACATGAAGTACTGACATATATATGTTACGAATACACATTCATGCATCTGTGGACGTGACAGACAATAGGTTACCTGGGTCGCACAGGCAGATGCTACCTACAGCATGTGTCACACACCTTGCTGCCCTGAAAGGCATACATTGATAGCAGGTTGTGGACAGTGGCATTATACGTGGAACAGTGGCATGTGTAAGCATAATGTGTGAACCACCTTGTGTAATGGTACTGAGGTGCAGGTGTCAAGATGACCTCCCCCGGCTGTGATAGTAGTTGTCATTATTAGCAGGACTGCTACCCTAAGTATATCTCACATTGGTCATATACACCAGTTCTGCCACTGTTCATCACCTTACATGAGGCATTTGCTACCAAGCACATTAATGCCACGCATAGTGATGTCATGGTACGGGTGGCAACTGCTAGACCAAAACAATGAGCCAATGTCCTGCTGTTATTATAAGGTTGTCCAGTGTCTGTCATTCTGGGCTGTCATGACCGAACGACGAGCCTTCAACAAAGAGCACATTAATCCATGTTACACGTGTGTGGATAATACCTAGGTCGCATTTACCCATATAGCCACATTCCAAGGCAAATGTCCTACACACAGAAAGTAACACATGACAATTGCATTGGATGCTTATTGCTAAACATTGCTAGATGTGTGGCTTTAGTAATCCATTTGCTCAATGTAGAACCTACAATGGGGAATACTGACATCTGTGCAGTGAGGAACACCTGGCTGAATGCTCTGTAGTGCACAATTGTACTACCACCATATAACTCTGATCCAGACATGTGGGCCATAAAAGTGGTATGGACCATTCCAGGTGGTGGTGTACACATATTCCTAAAGGCTACTTGCATGTAAAGACCACTACTCCGACATAACTCATCACAGATGAGTCCGGTACAGGTGACCGTGACAATTGCTGCATTCTAGGTTGTATCCTCGTATACATCCACCACCTTGTTCTCAGACTACCAACACACATCCATATGTGATATGACATAGTATGGTAGACCACCAGATAACCCTCGATTGGTGGACTGTACCTAGGCCTACATCAGCTGTGCAAAGTACCCATGTACAGACACATCTGCATAATGTGTTATGCAATGCAATAATGCCACTGTTTGTAACCAGCTCAGTTGTACACATACCAGGGTCCCCTCGGATGTTGTCAGCATTAACACAGTCGACTGTTGCTGTACACCAGTAAACAACACCCTCATGGTTGGATTTTTTATTTATTTTTATTTTATTTTTATTTTACATTTGTTGACCGGGCTAGTCTAGCTGGAGATATTTCCATTTTCAGTAGAGGCCCTGGGAGAAAAGCTCCACATACTTAATAATAATATAGAAAAAACAAAGCAATAAGAGGCAATGCCACATACATTAGGAAGGAATTAACGTAACATTGTACAGTAAACCATCGGGATAAAAATGTGGAAGATAACATTTACATAACATTTGTTGGTAGAGTAGTAATGTAAAGGAAGAGAGAGAAGTGAGGTTACAGGCTAATAGTAGAGTATTAGTCAGGGTTACAGCAAGGACATAACCATTGAAGTTTTAGGTGATTTTTAAGATTAAGTTTGAAGAGGGGAAAGGAGGGAATAGAGGTTAGGTTGGGTGGCAGCATGTTCCATTGCTTACCTGTGGTGGTGGAGAACAAGGAGTCACCAGCCAAGTTGTTAGATTTGGGTATATAAGCTAGGAGTTTATTAGAGGGGCAGAGGGAATGAAGATTATTATATGGTGTTATAAGATTGTTTAGTGTAGGTGTGTTGTTAGGTAGGTAGAAGATTTTGTGAGCAGTTGTTAGTTGAGAGAGTAGCAGAGCATTTTGCAGTTCAAGCCAGTCTAGCTGATGTAGGTTAATGCAGTGATGGGTTCTATAGGGCTTACCAGTTACAAACCTTGCAATACTGTTGTAGGCTTTGGTAAGTTTGTTGAGATTGTTTTGCTTTAAATTGGTGTAAATGGGAGAAGCATAGAGGAGGTAGAGAGTAAATGAGAGTGGGCAACGGTAGTTCTTGCTTTTGGGGTGAGGAAGGGTCTTATCCTATACAAGGAGCCTAATTTTCTGTTAACGGACTTAATGGTGTTATTGATATGATTGTCAAAAGTGAGTTTATTGTCTATTGTAACTCCTAATAACTTACAGGTCAGTTCAGGTGATATAAGGGTTCCATTACTAGCTAGGATGGAGAAGTGTATGGGAGGGGTCTTGTTAGGAGTAATCATAAGTAATTTGGTTTTTTTGGCATTCAAGAGTAAGCACCGGTTTTGGAACCATGTTTCTACTATGGAGAAGACAGTTTGGCTTAGAGATTTCAGCTCAGGGAGAGATTTTGCAGAACAGATGAGAGTAGAATCATCAGCATACTGTATGCAGGTGGATTGAGGAATAGCTACATGAAGATCATTTATGAACAGAGAGAAGAGAAGGGGTCCTAGAATAGAGCCTTGAGGAACTCCTAGTAAAACAGGGAGATGTGAAGACAAGTGATTTTGCCACAAAACAGCTTGTTTCGTTGCTGAGGTAAGACTTGAACCAAAGGATAGAATTAGAATCCAGAGAGGATTGTAGGGTATTTATAAGTAAGTGATTGACCATGTCAAAGGCTTTTGACAGGTCAATGAAGAGTGCAGATGAGAGGTAGTTATTGTTCCGGTTGGTGTTAATAGTATTGGTGAAAGATAGAAGGGCAGTGGTGGTGCTGTGAAAGGGTCTAAAGCCTAACCGTACCTGCCCTGGATATGTACATCCCACACTCGTACAACATAAATTACATTACCATAGATTTTGTTTTCCTTTCTACATACATGTGGCTACAGTCATTACACACATGCACATGGCAGATAGCATGCTAACAGTATATAATGTTCGATATCTATGTCGACAGAGGTAATATCCACTATCTACTGGTCACCCATGACACCTATCATATCATACAACACCCCATGTGGCATGTATGTCTTTAGACATGTCCACCTAATGCAATGCCTACAAACATACCCAAATAACAAGACCATAGGATGTACACAAGGCCTGTATTGACAGACTCAGGGAAATCCAGGTCTGCTCTCTATGTTCCTGAGTAGTCACAGGTGAAATGTTCATGACATGTACAGCCATGTGTAGCCACAGCTCCTACATATACCCCATGTCAGCAGTTGCAAGCCATGCCTGCTGTGTGCTGTCTGGACATTAGCCTTAGTACCACAATAGCCAGTACATGCTGGGGTGAGATGTTTACAAGCCACAGACCTCGCACATGCTTGAATGAGTGTACTGTCTAGCTCTAACAGAGCACATTGCTGGCACTCTTCCAGTACACATGAGGTGTGTGTGGCAAATATGATGTGCTCACTGTTGACCATTACGGTGCCCTGGCTTCACCATGGAACTGTCAAGTAACAGTTTGTAGGAGCATTTCATGGAATAATGCTGTGTGTGTTGCGCTATGTGCTGTTGTAATATATGTACACTTGGCTACTCGGTGAAAGTGGTGGTGTCCTACCAGTACATGAATACAACATCCATTATGGTGTAATGCTTGGCTATGTTCCACACATGGCGTGGGGAAGGTGTGGAATGTATCCTCTTGACCTGCGAGTGCACGTACTGATGTGGACTGCATATGTGTACATGTATTGATGTTTGTGTAGATTCCATGTGTGTGCAGTGTCTGTGAAGGTGACTGTTGTCTTAGTACATCATGTTATCTCAACATTGCCAAGTGTATATGGTGATATGCTGTAAGTACAGTAAGCCGTACATATGGTATGGACAGATGTTTGTTTGGACATGACTACTAAGTGATGAGCTTCTTTGCAGATGAATGATTACTGAGGACAGCTCACTGGTGAAACAACCTGTCCTACAATATCCTGTGTACCTGCTAAGGTCTGGTTTTGTTAATTGAAGTGGAAGACGGACAATGTAGAATGCTGTAAGGGTGACACTGAAGGCAAACCTCATGACACCTGTAACAGTAATACCTCCCCTGTGCATATATTGTGCATTTATCAGCACAGTTGTCAAGTGAAAAGAGTAAGCATTGTACCAGATGCGATAGTGCTGTACTTCTGTAGTAACTGTCATGAGATAGGCAGGTGTTTGATTCACAGTACTGGCATGTGTGGGTGTGTGTGTCCATATATATGATGTATGGTTGGGAATGCATCCCACATGTTATCACTCTCCTGAACACTGTTGTTGACACCAGTACAGAGTGAAGTGTAGAAAGAAAGGCATAGGCAGGTGGTTAAACCTCACACATGTAAAGTGTCTATGTGTGTGACATGGGTGTATATCTTTGTGAATGTGTGTGTGTGTGTGTGTGTGTGTGTGTGTGTGTGTGGCTGTCCGGTTCCTGGAGTGAGGCTGTACTTTACCATAGTGAAATGGTAATGCCCCTCCCCCCATCCACTCAATGCAATCTAGCATCCCTGTTGATATCATCAGTTGTAGACTGGCATACTAACCGCCTGTTAACATGTACACCCTGGGGTGTGACCTGTTGTTACATAGCCTACTGATGGACCCCCCTCCCCACATACACTCACTTGCACTGTAGTATCCCTGTCTTATGTCCTCTATCTTAGGCCATTCCAACTACCTGTACATGTGTAATCTCTGTGGCGCATCTTGTAATTACGTAGTACTATAATTATGATATGCACATAGGCAGGGGTTCTCATCAGAACACTGGCAACTGTGTGTGTGTATTTGTCAGAGTGTGTGTTACTGTGTCTGTGACACCCTGAGTGTGTGGGTGTGTCTGTTTGCATGCTGTCATGGCAGTGGGTATTACTGCTTCCCAATGAGAAGCCGCTATTTCCACTGGCCTTTACACTTGTCATCTGGCGTACCACTCTTTTACCCACTCCGCGCTCCAGGTAACTATACTTGTGATGTCACCCACTATGGATGTGACTGCTCTGAACACAGTAGCTTACTACCCAGCTGTCATGCTCTTGGATCATTAGAGCAGTAAACATAATTGAAACACAGGAGAATATAAAGTACAGTTGTGTACCTACCATAAATGTAAATGTTCGAGTGTATTCACTGTTGCAGTCATTACTCTTGGGTTATCCTGCTGGCAGGCTACCCGCAGTCAGCCTGAATTCCAAAGTCTAGGTCCGGCCGTTGCTGTCCTCCCTGGCGTCAGTGCGCCAGGGGTATAAAAGATGCAGCCGACGCCATTTTCTTCAGTTTTTCTTGCCCCAGATGTCAGGTGCCCCCAAATAGGAAGGCTGAAAGGTATGCCAGTAAAGCATGCATGCACAAAAATAAACATTCCCTTCATCTATAAGCAAATACACCACATAGGTTGTATAGAATAGAGAAATACAGATAAGTCCCAGCAAAGAAAAGGGGGATGGTGGGTGGGTAACCTGGACTGCAACAGTGAATACACTTGAACATCTCCATTTATGGTAGGTACACAACTGTACTATGTTCATCGTGTTTCACTGTTGCAGTCATTACTCTTGGGTTGAATCCCAAAGCAGAGGATGGGTGGCTGGACTAAATAGGATTAGGAGAGGCTATGAGGCCCCGCAGAACTGCAGTGGCGAAGCCTGCTCTAGATTTAGAGTAAAGAGGTAAGTGGTAGTGCTAAAGGTGTGCACTGAACTCCAAGTTGCAGCCTCTAAGATGTCTTTGGTTGGTACTCCTCTGAGGAAAGCTGTTGAAGTGGCTGCTCCTCTGGTAGAATGAGGCCTAATGTCCTTAGGTGTTGATTTGCCATGCTAAGAATAGCAGAAATGAATGCAATGGCCTATCCATTTAGATGTAGTCTGTTTCGAGATAGCCTTTCCTTGTGACCCCGAAGCATATGATTCTAAAAGTTGCTCAGTCTTCTGAAAGCTTTAGTTCTGTCCAAGTAGAAGCGTAGCTGTCTGTGTATGTCCAAAGAATGCAGACTTTTCTCACCCTTGTTCTGTGGGTTTGGATAAAAAGTAGGCAAGTGAATGGTTTGGTTGAAGGCCACACTGGACACCACCTTAGGCATAAATGTTGGGTTTGTCCTTGGAGAAACCCTGTCTGGATGAAAAATGATAAAAGGTTCCACAGCCATGAGTGCTTCTAACTCCGAGACTCGTCTTGCAGAGGTTATTGCTAGGAGCAGATCTGTTTTCCAGGATAAGAATTTTATATCCGCTGTTGAAGCTGGCTCAAAAGGAGGCAGAGTGAGTTTTTCCAAGACTTAATTGAGGTCCCATGCGGGAATTGGTGCCCTCCTTGGAGGCCTGATGTTTTTGGCCCCTCTGAGGTACTGCCTTATTAAAGGATGAGAAAAGATAGGTGGTTCCATATTGTAATGGGCTGAAATGGCAGAGGCATGAATCTTAATTGATGAGAAAGAAAGGCCTTTGTCCAGCATCTCAGGTATTGTAAAATCTGAGGGATATTTGGTACATATGTGTCAATGCCTTGTTCCTGGTTCCAAGCACAGAATCTCTTCCATTTTTCTGCATAAGATTTTCTGGTACTGGGCCTCCTGGCCTCCAATATAACATCCATAACAGCTTTAGAAAGAGGATTGTTCTGGCTGGCTACATTATCCGCCATGCTGCCAGATTTAAGGTCCTGAGTTGGCTGTGCAGGATCTGATTGTTTTGTTGGGTCAGCAAGTGAGAAGTTTGAGGCAATATCCATGCTGGACCTTGAGACAACCTCTTTTTAGGATTTGGGTACCAGTGCTGGCATGGCCAGTCTGGTGCAATCAGTATCATTTTTGGTTTCTCTTGACTTTAGGAGTACCCTGTGAAGGAGAGGCAATGGAGGAAAGGCATATACTGTTTGATTTTTCCAACTGAAGGATAGGGCGTCTACTTTCCATGCTTGCATGTGATAAATCCTTGTGCAAAATCTCTGTAATTGTAGTTGTGAGGGAAGGCAAATAGATCTATGTCTGGGCGTCCCCATTTCCTTATCATGCTGAAGACTTGTGGATCCAGTTTCCACTCGTGGGGATCCATGAGGTTTCTGCTTAGTTCGTCTGCCAGAGTATTTGTTTTTCCTGGCAGGAATTGTGCTTGCAGGTGAACTTGATAAGTCAATGCTGTGTCCCATAAGGTCATTGCTTGCCTGCAGAGGGGATAGGAATGTGTACCTCCCTGCTTCTTTATGTACCACATGACCGTAGTATTGTCTGTCTTTATCAGTAGCTGTCCTGGATGAAGCAGATCTTTGAAGGCTGTCAGGGCATTCTGAACAGCTAGCATCTCTTTTTGATGTGAAGATGCATCTGGCTTGCAGGCCATGTGCCCTGAATACATTTTCCTGCCATATGAGCCCCCCCAGGCATAATCTGATGCATCCTTTGTCCGTGTCTGTCTGGCTGTGGGTAAAGTGAATGGCAGACCCTTGTGGTGGCAGGCCTCTGCCCACCATCGAAATTCCTGTTGCAGGCAGGGAATGAGGTTAATTACTGTCTCTGGGCAGTTGTATTTAAGCTTACACCCAGGAATATTATCTCTTGAGAGGGTACTAGTTTTGATTTCTTTTTGTTTACTGATTACCCTAGGCAAACTAGTAATCTTTTTACAAATGCCAGGTGCTGTAGAAGAATGTCTTTGTTCTCTGCTTGAATAAGGCAGTCATCCAAGTAGGGGTGCATTTGAATTCCTCTTTGTCTGCAGAATGCAATTACTGGTGCCAGGTATTTTGTGAAGACCCTGGGCACAGTAGATGAGCCAAAGGGCAGTGCAGAGAATTGGTAGTGCATTGATCCAGCTATGAATCTAAGGTATCTTCTGCAAGATTGTCTGATTGGGACATGCAGGTATGCCCCTTTTAGGTCCAAAGTTACCAGCCAAGCCTTCTTGCCCAGCATGGGCAGTAGCTGCTGTAGAGTCAACATCTTGAATTTTGGAACCTCCAGAAACGTGTTTAGAATAGACAGGTCCAGTATTGGTCTCCAGGTGTTGCCCTTTCTGGGTACTAGGAAAAGTCTGGAATAAAATCCTTGCCCCTGCTCTTGTTGTTGTACTAGTTGAATGGCCCTCATGTCCATGAGGGCTGAAATTTGCTTTTGTGCCTCTGCCCATTGATTGTGTGGCAGGTCTGGCATGCCTTTTGCCCTTGGTAGGGTGTGAAAATGGAACCTGTAGCCTTGGGACACTGTTCAAGACCCATTTGTCTTGGGGAAACCTTTTGCCAATTTGATGAAAAAAGTGCTAGTTTTCCCCCTAAGGGGGCTGCCAAAAGGAAAGTGCTTAGATCTGGCAGAGGAAAGTCATTGTGACTGTTTCTTGTAAGGTTGTGCTTTGTCTTCTCCGCTTTTGGAGGTAGGAGCACCCCATTGTTTAGGTCTGTATGAGCCTTGGGGCTGAGATCTGCCTCTGGGACGTTTGTATCTGCCTCTTTGTGGTTTGTCTGACACTGGAAAGGAACAATTTTTAGAAGGCCAGTTCCTGCTAAACCTGGGTGGCTGTACCTGTAAGAAACCCTTAACAGTCTTCATAGATTTCGCTTTATCCTTCATTTTCTTCAACACCTCCTCTGCTTAGCACCAAACAAAGTATGATGTAATGGAGCATCTAATAATTTTGCTTTAACATGATCAGGCAGATTTTGTTCCTTTAACCAAGCATGCCTTCTAATAACAGAACCTGTAACAGCGGCCCTGCAAGAGGCCTGCAGTGAATCATAACCACATTACAAAGTATGCTTTCCCACTTGTTCAGCTACATGCAATAAATCCTGCAATTCCTTGTTCTCTGAACATTGTCTTTGTCAACATTTTCTGTTTAAGCAGATACATTAAGTATTGCTGATATTTAAGCATATGAAATCGACAATTCAAAGCCCTTACAGCCAAGGTAGCAGAAGTGTAAACTTTTTTTCCCCCATCTGTCCAGTGCCCTAGAATCCCTATCAGAGGGGACAGGGTTTTTTGCAGTGGAAGCTTTGACCGCTTTGGGATCCTGAGATATAGTTTCTGGGTCAGCAGCGGGGTTCTTGTATAGAAATTTATGAGAATCTGGGACCCTGTAGTATGTCTGGTTTAGCAGGTGCAGGGGGTAAAAGAGTCAGGGGACAGGTCGGACTCTGAAAATGCATCTACAATATCTAGAACAGGTGGAATAGCAAGGGGTCTGTGCTGTGGAAGTAACAAAGTCTCTGAGCCTTTTCTTAGATTCAGAGTAATCCTGGCTCTCCCAGTGAAAATGCCTCATGGTATGCAGGGTTTCCCCAAAAGAATAATCCTCAGGAGGAGAGGCTGAAGGAATGGATTCTTCAGAATCAGAGTCCTCCTAGGGAGGCATAGAATAATCCTGTTCAGAAGAGGAATCAGAAACCTGATCAGAAGAATCATATTCAGTATCTTGCCTAGGCCTCTTATCAGGAGGGGGATGGGAACCCCTGATCAACGTAATTAGGTCTTCGGCCATTTTAAGCATTTGTTTTTTAGGCATGGTAGTCTGAGTTGGAGAATGCTGTACTTGTTTCTTTGTCTTTAGAGCTGCTTTAGTCTTTGTCTTTGAAGCTGAAGATGGTTTATCATATAACTGTGTAGGTCTGAAAACACCCTCAGAAGCCGATGCCTGCTCAGCGGCTCCGGACCCATCTGAAGGATTGATTTCAGAGTGTCCAATACCTTGAGTATCCAGAGGCCCAGTCGGCTCCACGTGGGAGTCGGAAGTGGCCTGTGGCTCTGAGGTAGCAGGCACCAGGGGCTGCAAAAGCACCTCACTGAGAACTGGCGACTGGCCTAACGGAGGCCTTGTTGTCTGTTTTGGACCTTGGATGCCTATCCTTTTCCTTGTCCTTGCGTTATTTTTGTAAACTCCGGTCGTCGGCTGTTCCGACGGCATTATATAACTAAACCTTTGGCCAAAGTAATGAAATGGGAAATCGAACCGACGCTTAATAGTGCATTGGTTAAATCTAGTACAAATCCATCAACTAGCAACGTTGTGATCAGGGCCAAGGCAAGGAATACAGTAAGAGTGAAAATCCTTATGAGGTATTTGCTTCCCACAAGAAATACAATTGTTAACTTTTTCTGACATCAGTCTGGAGCAAGAAAACAGTTTCCCCAACGGGATACTTAGCTTTAATGAAGACTTCAGTTCTGAAATTCGTATTTGAAAATCTCAGGAGTCAGCCGACCGGCACTTGCGAACTGCTTTTGCTTCGGGCACCGTGCGACAAGAAAGACTGAAGAAAATGTAGTCGGCTAAATCTTTTATACCTCTGGCACACTGATGTCCGGGAGGAGGCGACAGCAACCGACGCCGGACCTAGACTTTGGAATTCAGGCTGACTGTGGATAGCCTGCCAGCAGGATAACCCAAGAATAATGACTGCAACAGTGAAACACTAACATCTGTTGTGATGTGGAAGCTACAAAGTGCATGCAGGTATTGTCATACTGACCTGTGGGTGGTCAACATGTACATATGGGACTCCCGCAAACACCAACATCCCCCGGCACATGCAACTACACCTGAAAGAGGAAGGCAGAACATAAAGATCAACATGCTGTTAGTGTTGTTATACATAATACATACTGTCAAACATACAAAATGCAATCTAAAACTGCAATATATGTTATGTCTGCTGCCTGTCAACGCTACTCAATATTAATCTACAATTGTCTACCTCGTATGTTCACCCTGTGCATCAGACCATATGAACATGTCCCTGCACCGATGGTGTGGATGACACGAATGCGGCACAGGTATCATTATATGCACAGGGTGATAATGTTTGCCAGAGGCCTAAGCTGTGCCATTGGATGACATCATGTGCATGTGTTAGGGCCTCTGATATCATTGGGCGTGTGTGGATGTTATGCGTGTGTGTGTTGAGGTGCCCTACATTAGTTTCCAGTGTGTGTGTATGCATGCACACAGGTCTGGCATGTGGCTGGCCTACACAGGGGTATTATTGACAGCTGCAGACTGTACAAGGCAGGTTTCACAGTTCACAGTGTCTGGCCACGTGACCTGCGCCTGCCAGGGGTTGCACGGGTACTATCTGGCAGAGGTCCAGATTGGGTACCATCTGACACATCTCCACTGGAATCGTGTCCCTGTTGGGACTGTCCTGGACCCATGTGCACGTGGCCTGCAGTGTCCTGGTGTGGACTGCACAGCACCAGCTGCACTGCTACCGCCACTATGGGAGCAGGCATGTGCAGTAGCATGTTCACGTAGACCTTCAACAGGTGATGTAGCTGACCTACGTCCACGTGTCCGACACCTCACTCCCACCAGATGTTCCAGCACAGACATTCCACGCTCGAGGATTGACATGCCACGGTCAAGGACTCCCAGCATGTCACCCAATCGTCTATCCAAAACATCTACAAGATGATGGTGAGCATTTGCTAGTGCCTGGATGTTGTCAGTTAATGAATGGACAGCAGCCCTCTGAAGCCTCAGACCTTCTCTCTTGTGCCATTCAGCACGTGTCTGTGCCTCCATTACAGCCCAAAACATGCATCTGGTGACTCCAGCTGATGTGCTTTGTCTCGCAGAGGCATGTTGGCCAGTGGTCCTCCTATGAACAGCGCTGGTCACATGCCTGTGTGGGACATCACCAGTCTTTTGACTGGGATCATAGTGTGTAGGCACACCTTCATAGTCACCACACTTCCCTGTTCCATGCTACCACCCACCAGCTGTCCTTCCTCTATGGCCGGTGGTGATGGCATATGTGCAGGCAGGGGAACTGTGTGCGAGGATGAGGGGGAGAAGTGGAATGGCAACCAATGGCACAGATTCAGCCCCTGACAACCCTGCCTGTGCCTCAGTCATACTATCATCATCACTGCTAGAGTCTGTGGGGACACTAACATCAGGTGGACCTTAGGAGGGCAACACACCTACATCAACACCTGTGAGGGGAAGACAAGAACTGTACATTTACAAGTTATACCAGACACACACAGACACACACGCTACATGCAGGTGATATGGCAGATGGCATTCAGCTTAAACAATTATAGTTTCAGCTTAGGCAATTATAGTGGTAGTTATCATACATCCCTGAGTTGCACATAACAGCATGCATGTGTTATAGCAGATGGCATGCACCTTACACAATTATAGTGGTGGTTAGCATACATACCTGTATTGCACCATTTGTGTTAATAGCCTATGACCCATACCTGCAACGCAATGCATGCACTTTGCACCGCACTGCCATGGTGTGTGCAAAATACACCACATGTTAACAGACCATCGCTGACCTTTGTACATCTGACACTGATGCTTTGTGCTGGCCACTGCCCCCATGTGTGAGGACATGAGCAGTAAGGTATGTAGACTGCATACTATGTTTGCCTGAGCCCTAGCTTGCATATCTCCCCTAAAGCAGTGCATGTCTGTTCAACATTATTCCGCCTACTCCTGAGCTGATTGTAGACATTGTGCACGTGGCTGTACACATATGTTTGACATGGCTGTCCCTACTTGGCAATGGTGCCACAGACCAGCACAGGTTTACAGTACACCGGCCTGCTGTGTGATGTATGATCTTGCCAATCACATGTAGTATGACATGTCTTCTGCTGACGTGTTGAATGACATGCATACATGTGTAAACACAATGGTGTCCTTTCCAATCTACAGTATGGTAACGGTGTCCCAATGCAGGGACGTGTTATACTAACATGGGACTTCAGCTGATGCAGTGTTGTCTGTCCACCCTACAAATATGCAGGGACATACTGCACATTGAGCTGATGTGCATAGCCATTGCAGGGCATCATGTGGCTTCACAGTTGCTATACAGTGTGAGCTACTGCCATGACTATGTTCACATACAATACATATCTAATGTGGAATGTGACCCACATCACTGAGGTGTATACACAATAAACCCTAATGTGGAAGTTGTGACACAGGTCACAGAAGGGTATATGGATGACACCCCTGCACATCTGCAACCATATTACTGATACCTGGCAACTATGCCCACACATGGCTAACTTACAAGTACTCCTATGTCCCACATGCCATCTGTGTACCTCACACACATGAGGAGCAGGCATGACAGTGATGTCTGACACCAGCAAGATGAATGTACTGTATGTGTATGTTGTGCAACACATTTATGTATTTGGATACTGTATAGATGAATGCTTCCATGTCGTGACACACTCAAGATGTTCAAGACCTGTTATGTGGTGGTTTCATGTTATGCCTACACAAGCTGTGCCCAGGCCTGTATGATGATTAGTGTTTCATATCTGCAATATCACCATTATACAAAGGCCATAGTTGTATTGTGTCGAGCCAATGAACAACAGGGTGTATAGACATGTACATCACTTCTGCTGTGTGTGTTGCTTCATGTCTCTGGCCATCCTCCATGGCCATTTGTACACATGTTCAGTCCAATGGTTGTGATGGCCATCTTATTTCACATGTCAGTGTTATCCCGTATGACATACACCCATAGATGTCATATACTCCACTGAGGACAGGGGTATGCAGACCAAAGGGTGGTATGTATGGGATGTGAGACATGTTTTGCAGGATAGTTGAGCAGTGTTGCAGTCAGCCCACTACATGTCATGGACATGTCTGATTGCACATGACATTGTGTGACATTCATAGCAAGGGTATACTCCACAAGGGTGTATCCTGTGGGCCAGGCATACTGCAGCTCCCAACACATTTACAGTGTGTGCACACACATGCTGTCTGTACAGTACTGTTCATATTCCCAACATGTGTAATGCTGATATGTAGTACCTGTCCCTACAGTGGAACACACCTCCCCCATTGTATTTACTGTTGTCCACACATCTGGCAATGACAGTTTGGAAGGTTTAGTGAAGGTGTTTCATATAGTCTTCAATTGTTTCACATAGGTAAGCAGTGTGATGCATTGCAGGTCTGATCAGTGTCCATTAACAGGACCACCATAATTATGTGTATGTGTGTTATGGCAGATAGCATGCAATTAATATGTTCCATGCATTATCAAGCCTGGTAAATAATAACAATCTCACCTGACACAGGCTACTGTCAATGCAAAATGCCAGAGGTACCTAAACAGGTGTGGATAATGATCTTTCCGCTGTGACACTCCTGTGTGATAGCTACAGAGTGCAATGTCCATGTTAGCACATAAGCCAGTACAATACACTATACTATGGAGTATGCACATCTGTGCATACATTGAGTAGCAGACTAGTATGTGGCATGTGTGCATACATGCCTTGCATATGATGTTACATTACATATTGTACCGTAACACATGTAACTGTGATATATAGTTGTGTTTTATGTGCAGTAGTGACTTACCAGGCAACTCTAGGCTCGGTAGTTGAGAGACGCCCACCACCACAATACCAGCTAAAGCTTGTGGATGGAGGTCTGCAGGTGTCCCCAGGTTGGTCAGTAGCTCCTCGGTATGTGTGAGTGGGGGCTGGGTGAGTGGCCCCCCACCTGTTGTACCTTGTTTCCTGGCGATTGCATTAGTACGCTGTTTCGCCCATCTTAAGTCTGCAGTGTCGGCGCACCTGCTGAGAGGTGAGATTGTGATCGCCAACATCATTTACCCTCCTGCAGAGTTCCTCCCACAGGGCATCCCGTTGCTGTGCATCCTGTGGCACATGGCTGAAGAGCATTGTGTAGTTGTCGAGGAGGTATGGGATGAGGACCTCATCCTCCAAGCGGCTGTACGCTGGCAGTCTGCTACGTGGCATACCTGGAAGACAACGATGGAGACAGGTCACAGTAACTCAGAGAAGTACAGCTGAACATACATGTGTATCACATTTATTAAGATTACAAATACGTCTTTGTAAATCTACATGACACTAACACCACTGACATCTATAAGCCACACACATTTGACACCTACTGGTGATGTGATGTTATTGCCATATATGTGTGTCATGTGATGACATTGCTCATACACCATGTGGATGTTGTCTTGACGTGGGCATGTCTGTTTGCCTGTAGTGGTGTCTCAGCACATGCCTGGATGTGTTCACATTAATGCAACCAACCTTAATACTGTGTATATGCCACATATATAGTCCTACATAGCTGTTAGGGACATGACCTGTGACCCTGCAGACTTGCAGGCATGTATGTTTTGCCATATACATCTACATGGCACTGTACAGCTGTGTAGCATCCTGCCATGTATTGCCTGTGTTGCACATGTGTAACACATGGGACAATAGCTAGCCTGATGGTATTTGAAGGGTTGGATATAAACTATAGCATGTATGGTCATAGTGATCTAGTAGGCTATATGTCCTGGGCCATTTATGAGCCTAGACAGACGGGTTACCTAGATGTAGACCACAGACAGGTAAATTTCAGTGGCCATTTCAGGCAGTGCCACAGAACTGATACACATGGTTACTGATATATTTGGCATGCAGTCATCACACCATGTCACAGAGAGGGGCAATGTGCAGCTTCGCTGGACAGGGATACATAGTATGGCAAGAGTAAAGAAATAAAAAAAAAAAGCACCAAACCAGTCCTGTTCAAGGGTCAGTTTCCGGTGATTTCTCCTGTCCACCTGGTGAATCTGGGCATACTGGGGAAATGCAGCAATTGCCTCATGTACACAGACAACTATCTCCTCCTACCACCCAACACTACAACCTGTGAGAGATGCACTTACATAGCCAAAATGGAAGCAAAGCTCTCTCAACCCAAGATTTTGCTAGACAGTCGAGGAGAAGGTTAACACCCACACTACACCTCAAGCAACACATAATCCTAAATCCACACCACAAACACCCAGATATAGTAACACTAAATCCACATATGCAGAGGCCCTTAACTGTAACCTGCCCAAGCAACAAGGACCTCCTGAAGCTGAAACGCAAAGAAACACCAATCACAACCAAAGTGTCTCATAGTTCACAACACCAGTGTGCCACCCAGCAACAGCCCCTAAGGCAAGACAACGTACCTGACACTTTAGTCATAGGTGACTCTCTATATAGTCTGGCACACTGATGTCCCACTCACCAGGTTGAACAAGGAGAAAATTACAGTCAGCTGCCTGTCAGGTGCCAGGATCCAACACATAATGCATGCACTCGAGTCACTCCACAACAAGTACAAATATGACTCTGTCATTGTCCATGTTGGAGTGATTGACTTGAGACGTTCCTCCCTGGACTACATGAAAAGAGACCTGAAAGAGCTCTCGGATCAAGTGGCCCAGGCATGTATGACCCTAGCCCTGAGTAGCATCCTGCCTTCGCCCAGAATTATACCACAATATAAGGACAAAATGATTGACTTCCAACAATTGGCTAAGCTTCTGGTGTCATTCAAAGGGGATCCAGTATCCGTCTGCCTGGGACGACATGATCGACAGACCACTATGCTTTGCCAGAGATGGTTTGCACCTGTCGCCCCTGGGATTCAGGTTACTGGCTAAGGCTCTTGCCACCCCTATAGTGCCTTTTTTAGGCAAAGGACAAAACCAGCACCGTAACAGGTACAAGCATGCAAAATCTGAAGGTAATGCTACTCAATGCTAGAAGTCTAAACCTCAAAATGCACTCTCTCGAGGCACTCCTAAAAATGGAAAACATAGATATCTGTGCAGTAACTGAGACCTGGTTCAAGGCTCCAGAGAGCACCCCTGCAATACCAGGCTACAACTCTTACCATACTTTTTGGCAACTAAACCAGGACTGAAACACTAAAGGTGGAGGGGTGTCAATATTCACCAAGGATATTCACACCACCAGGCTAGTTGCCCAACACAATGCGTCTGAAATTCTCCATGTGCAACTAACACTAGGTAAGACTGCAATCCAAATTGTAGCTTGCTGTAGATCCCCTACCATACCCCAAGATTCTCACTACACCTTTCTAAACATACTGGAAAATATTAAGATAGAACCAAACACCCTAATACTGGGTGATTTTTAACTACCCTGCCATTAACTGGGAAAACTACTCATGTACCAACACCTTTGCCCAATGGTTCTTGGAATTCATAAATTCCAACGCCCTGGATCAACTAATCTATAGTCCAACCAGTGGTTCCAATATCCTAAACCTGGTCATTACCAACATGGGAAATCGATGCTCCACACCTATGGTAACCCCCTCGTTGGTCAGGTCTGACCATAAGCTAATCTCCCTTAATATCCACATCCCATCCCCACCCCCCAGTAAGGAAACCTCCATAAAAAACTTCTTCAAAGCCAACTTCATGCTACTCTAGTCAGAAGTGACCAACTTCATGACACCCATGCAGATGGGAACTGAAAGTTCAACTGCTGAATCCTACACTAAGGCACTGTATGAGCACCTCCACTTGTGCATGAATCTTGCCATCCCAAATAGAACCAAGGTGCTCTCATCCAAAAAAAGGAAGACAATCTGGTGGTCCCCTGCCATAAACAAACTTTACGGCAAAAGGAAGAATCTGTTGCAGAAAAGAGGAAAATCCCAGGATGCAAAAAACTCCCTTACCAGCCTTAGTAAGAAACTTGAGATCCCTCATAAAATCCTCCAAAGCTAGTTACGAAAATAAAATTGCCAAAGATTCCAAAGACAACCACAAGGCATTCTATAACTATGTCAAGAATCTAAATGGCAATGCTCAGATCTGCTCTGAGCTATAACAGAATGACATTAAATATACTGATCCCAAGGATATTGCCAGCATCCTGGCAGATCGATTCAGTGCCAGCTTCACCCCCCTCTAACCCCCTAAATGGCCCATCTCAGTACTGGAAGATTGCCAAAGTCCGGTAATAACGGCCACATGGGTAGAAAATGCACTCTCCAAAGCTAAGAATACAGCATCCATGGGACCAGATGACATCCCGGGCTATGTACTACATGAACTACAATATGAACTGGCACCTCACCTAAGTGTCATATTTAATCATAGCCTCACCTCAGGTTTCGTGCCCACTGAGTGGCGCAGAGCTACAGTTATCCCACTCCACAAGGGGGCATCCATCTTGGATCCCAGAAACTACTGTCCCATCAGTCTGACAAGCCTTATCTGCAAGGCCATGGAGCGTATTATCATGGAACTTATAAACAAAGACATTGGCAACCTTCAAACACTGGACCCCACCCAGTTTGGGTTTGTGAAGGGCTGATCCTGTCTCCTGAACCTGATTGACTTCTTCGAATCAGTGTCCAGAGCCATGGAGAAGGGTATGGTCGTCCACACAGCCTATCTAGACCTTGCCAAGGCCTTTGACACCATCCCCCACTCTGGAATCATAGATAAACTTACTAAGCTGAGCATTAATCTCTACGTCACCCAGTGGGTTGCTAACTGGCTTACTGATAGAACCCACACTGTAAAAGTAGCAGACTCCAAATCCAGCTCCAGACAAGTGACAAGTGGAGTACCTCCGGGTTCAGTCCTGGGACCGCTCTTGTTCGGCATCTACTTCTTCTCTGAAGTACAGGCCAACACTAAGGGACTCTGACTAACAAAGTTCGCAGATGACTGCAAACTGGGAGCCATTATTGAATCCCCAAATTATGTGGATACTCTACAAAAGGGCCTTACAGAAACAGATGCTTGGTGCCAGAGCCATGGGCTCAAGCTCAATGCCAAGAAATGTATAGTTATCCCCTTTGGGGAAAAAACATGTACACATGAATTACCATATAGGTGGCAGTACACTAAACACCGAAAGTGTGATAAGAGTCTTAGGGACACAGGTGGACAGTGGTCCCGCCTTCGATAACCACATCGCCTCAACAGTCGGGAAATCCTTCTATGTGGCACACCTCTTCACTAAGGGCTTTTCATCCAGAAAAAAGGAGGTCATTGTCCCACTGTACTCATCCCTCATTAGACCCATTATAGAATACAACACCCCTGTTTGGTATGTACCTCTCAAGACATCTGCAACAACTGGAAAGGCCACAGAAATACCTCACTAAAAGAATCACAGGCCTAAAGTAGATGCCCTGTGCTGGCCACCTTAAACTCCAGCGATACTCTGTCACATATCATCTACTCAGAGGCGATCTCTGCTTTAACATACAAGGCCATGTCAAACCCAGAGCGGTTGGACATGCTACACTTAAAGAAATCCCAATCCCTCAGAGCCATATGCTCCAGGGATCTAAACCTGATCACAAAAAACAAAACATGCTGTAGGGATATGTTCCTGACCCAGAGACTCCCCAGACTCTGGAATAGATTGCCCATACATGTCAAGCAGAGTGCCTCTTTGGCCCTCTTTAGAAAGGAACCTTGACGATTGGATGGGAGAAAGGACATTCACCCCGGGTATCACGTCAGTTGCCCTGCTAAACAGGGGTCCAGGGAAGTAAATAGTGTGGGAATAAATAGCCAGGGAATTGTTATGGCTAGGCTTGTATAGGCCCTAGGGCTGATAGCCTAGTACCAACCTATGAACCTAAGTATAAGTGTATGGGACGGGGATCTGTCAGGCATGTTGTGATCCTTGTACTAGAAAGGTGGATGTCCATGACGTATGTGTTTATTTGGGATCAGGATGTGTTGAGGGTAGCATGTTCAACACCTCTGGGTTGGACATAGCTTTATGCAGGGTAGGCTGCATGCTACATTGTGCAGCTAGGGATTGTGAAGGGCAGTGTAGGCAATCTACACATGGGCAATTAAAGGAAATATGTGATCTGTTATGGGTCACATGGGTGTTGAGTATGGCTGAGCAGTTATATCTATATATTCCTGGATGGCACCTTGTCATGATTAGGGGTGCCACATACAACTACCTGTCCTTTTGTGGTGACGTAACTATCAAAGGGAAGTACTGTCCAGCTGCATCCCATGCACACAGTTGCCATTATGTTGACCGCTGCCTAGGTGGTAGTTAATGGGTACAGGGTTTGTAACATAGGGGATGACAATGCAATACTTAGCTGTCAGATTGTGGTCAAACATCACACACCACACATCTAACACACTAAGGCCCTTCTGTATGTTGAACGCAGCACATAGTCAACTATTGATCCTAGTTCATAGTCATTTGCAAACATCAATAGGCTGATGCCTTCTGTGTTTGTGTGGTATCGATAACAAAGAGGGGGAGTACCAGGAATGACCCCTGTATTACTGTGGCTGGCACTGGTTTGATGTGTGTGTATTCGTCGGACACCTTCCGTAGTGTGGGTTCTGCCAGCAGTCCAATTGCCAACCACTCTTGTGACATAGGAATATACATCTAGTTTACTGAGTGTAGCTGGAACACAATATGGGTGATGGTGTCCTACTACCTGGCAAGGTCATGATATGCAGTGTGAATCAACCCTACTGTCATCTACATCTGTACAGAGTACATCAATTACGTTGACCATGGTTCATGGCCATACAGACCAGACTCAGCAGGGTAGTTGTGCACTATGTCCCATTATCAATGGTGTCTCCCCCTTTGTGGGGTGTGATAACTGTTGCTGTGCACCATTCGGTGTGTACACAGCCTGACATGGAGCTATGATTGAACATGATGTGTATGTGGATAGCTGAATGTTCTTACATTTGTGTAGGATACACCCTGGGATGTTGACAGGTCCCATGAAAGCTGTATGTATGGCTTTAGAGAGTGCAGCTTGTATCTGCATAGTCGTTAGTACAGGGGCCCTGTAGTGTACATGTCTATATTACTAAGTGTACCTGTTGGGGGTGGAGGGGAGGTGGGAGTGGGTTTAGGTTCTCTGTGACCCTATCTGGATGAATGGGTACTATTTCTGTAGGTACAGTACTTTCCATGCCGTAGTGCTATGCAGCACGGCAGGTCTTGTCGTTGCTATTACGATTAATGACACAGCTATAGAATGCTCTATGCTTTGCCTCATAATATGTGGCTGATTAGTTTCACAGTAGCTTTGCGTTGTTTTATATGGTGTATCTGCATCTTACTGTGGCTGACCAGGGATCACCTACATTCATGTGTGTTCACTCTTGCAACAGTTGCTACCTTCTGTGGTACAGTTTTTAAAGCATGGTACCACCAGTTTGCCTACTTGTTTGTGTTGGGTTGAATCCTGCTTCTGTTTCAATGGCACAATCACTGCACATATGTGACTGCTTAAGGTTCATTTGTGTAGGATTCAGCATTTGCACATGCATTGGCCATCTGCACGGGTGCCGTGGCACTCACCACTCTGCTCTTAGGAAACATAACATTGGCATTGGAGACTGTGTAGCATACTGTTAGCCCTGTTTGTGTGACTACTGTGATCCAGGTCAGTGGGGTCGATGGAATCCAACATGCATTGAGCGCAGGTGTTGGTACATGAGGAGTCTTCCCAGTTCATAATGGAATAGTTGAGAGTAGCCATTATTATGGTTCTGTCTCAGACCTAATCTTCCCCATTACAGCACATTGACAGTTGGGAAGTCTGCGGCCTGGTGGGTGATCTGTCTCGAGGTGCATTTTGAATTCCACTTTGGCACAAAGGTAGTTGCTCAGTATAATGCATCTGATGTTATGCAAGTGCACTTAGCGTGGGGGTGTACATATCCATCAGGAATTTGGACACACCTGCGACCCGTGTGTTCCAATAAAGGATAATGGGCAAGAGGTGAGGTATGTGTTATACCATGGTCATGCAGGTATGCTCTCCGGAGCATTGAAACATGTCTCAGCCACTGCACAAATATGTGTGTCCATATAGTGTTTCTGACATGTATCATTGTGTAGTGAGACCCGCAGTTTATTGCTTGGCTGTCCCTGTAACAGCAGTGGACCCTCACTTGAACCGTGCATGATGACACTATAAGGGAAGCATGAGCCCTAGGCAGTATCCAGATTCCCAAGGGTGACAGATGCAGGCCCTGTCTGGCAAAGCATCATGGTCTGTCAACTATGGTATCCCAGAACGACAGATACTGGATACCATGTGACATGTACCACTACACTAGACAATTGTGGAATATAATCCTTTTGTCCCTGTACTGCAGTATTGTTCTGGCCAATGGCAGAATGCTACCCAAGCCTTGGGACATACCTGCATGGGCTACAAGACCTGACAGTTCCTACATGTGTTTCCATGCAGTCCAGGCTACTGCATCACAGGTCCTGCACAACATGGAATATGCCAGAGCCATGTATATAGTTCAAAACGTGGTCTGAGTGTATGAGTATGTGGCTAATCATGGCAGACAGGCAGCTGACAGTATGTATGCCCTCATATATGTTGGTGTGTAACATAGTGCTAGAGTTTGTATTTACAAATGAGTACTGTTGGGCATGTTTCCAGTCATGTGTTCAGAGGTATGGCACAATTATGCAAACTATGTCATTCAGTTTGTGTATTTCGGTGTCTGTCTCTCTTCCTGCTTGGGGGGGGGGGTCACTTGTTTGGACAGATATTTAGACGCGTTTGTGAATGTGTGTGATTGCCGGTAGTGTGTGTGGGTGTCCTTACTGTGTTCTGGTAAGGGTATATGTTGGTTGTGTTGATGAGCTGCATGTGTTAACCTACACCTCATGACTGTCCAGTCATGGCTGTAGACTGGGCTGCCTTCCAGCTTATCCCTGTAGCTGATCCCAAACAATGTGTGGGGCATGGTGTTAGGTAGGTCTGGCAGTGTACATGGTATAGAGATTACATTCCCCCAGGATGGCCACATACACAAAGCTGACATTAGGAAACACCAGTAGCTGACTAGTGGACATGCCTGTATGAGCAGTCAGTACTAAAAGTACCAAGTGCTATATTTAGTTTACGTATTGCATATGAAGATTTAATTAATTTATTTATTTATTTGCAGTTGTTTAACCAGGATAGTCCACTGGGCCAAAATAACCCGTTTTCAATGGAGTCCTGGGGAGAAAAGCTCCAAACACAGATTATACACAGATTACAGTGATTTACATTTTAAGAATTTCTGGTTATAAGACGGAACAAAAAATACTGAGGTTACAATCAAAAAATGAAACAGGAGAGCTTTGCTGTAGTAGGATTAAAAATAGTAGTTAGATGCAGTAGGCTTAGAAATTGCTAGATGGAAATAAGAATTTGTTTACTAGATGCAAATGTGAATTTGCTGTTTGAAATTAGAGATGGAAGACTTTAGGAAGTGGAGAATAGGTTATGAGGGGTGAGAGCAGTAGCATTCCCATTTGGATGTTAGATGTGAGTGGAGTGATTTTTTTTTTAAAGGATGGGATGCTAGTGATGGTACGAATGGAGGGAGGGAGTTCCATAGGCATGCTAGGGAAAATGACAGGAGGTTTTGTCCTTGGGGGGGGGGGTGAAGGGGTCTGTACATTTCTATTAGGTTTTGAGTGGTAGATCTGAGTAGTCTTTGTGTGTGGTGCATTTTAAAGGTAGTAGAGAGGGAGGGACAAAGGGATGGCTGGAAAATGAGTTTGTGTGCATAGGTGAGCTGAGTATAGGAGAGGTAGTTGGGAAGTTCTAGCCAGTTTAGTTTGTGGAGAGGTGCACAGTGATGGGTTGATGATTTGTTGCTAGTAGTGAATCTGGCTATTTTATTATAACAAGAGGACAGTTTTGTTTTGAGAGATGATTGTAGGTTTGTTAAAAGAGGGGCTTCATAAAGAAGGGATGGTAAAAGAAATGTAGTAGAGAGAGTGAGCTTAGTAGCTGAAGTGAGGTATCGATTGTGTTTATAGAGCATGCCAAGTTTCTGGTAGGTTTTTTTATGTTTTAGTAGTAGATGGGAATTGAATGTAAGCTTGTCATTTATTTGGACTCCTAGTAGTTTGGTTTCAGATACCATTTCAAGAGGTGTATTATTTTGGCTGGTGATGAAGAATAGTTTTCTATCAAAGGAATTGGTTTTAGAGGGGGTAAATATCATAAGTTTTGTTTTAGCTGTATTGAGTGCTAAGTGGTTGTCTTTTATCCACTGTTCTGTGGAAGAGAAGGCATCTTGAGTCAGCTTTAAGAGAGTTGGAATGGATGAGGCAGCACAGATGATTGTAGAATCATCTGCATATTGAATAATGTTAGCATAAGGAATTGAGCGGAAAAAATCATTGATGAATATATTGAAGAGGGGGGGGGGCAATATAGAACCCTGTGGGGGTGTTGAGGAAGGAGGATGTGGCTTTTTTCCACCTGACAGCTTGTTGCCTGTTGGAGAGAGAGCTGGTGAACCAATTGAGAGATGAAGGTGATAGGTTTAGGTTAGATAGGTTAGTAAGGAGTAGGTTATGAGAGATAGTGTCAACGGCTTTAGAGAGATCAAGCAGGATGGTAGATACAGTGAAGCCAGAATCTCTAGCTTTATTCACAGTTTCAAGGAAGGATAGGAGGGCAGTCCTAGTGCTATGATTGGGTCTGAATCCGTGTTGGGTAGGAGTTAGTAGGTTGTTGCCTAAGAGATAGGGAAGGAGTTGAAGATGGATACATTTCTCTAGGATTTTTGAAATGGGAGAGAGGATGACGATGGGCCAGAAGTTGGTAATATTAGTATTGTTGCCTCCTTTGTGCAGGGGAATGATGAAAGCCTTTTTCCAGAGTTGTGGAACAAGACCTTCTTGAATAGAGCGGTTGATTAGGATACTGATTGGGAGAGCAATGGCTTCGGCAGCTATGCTGAGGAAGTATGAGGGAATATTATCAGGGGCATTGGTGCATGGTTTTAGTTCTGCAGGAGTTTTTTTATGGTAGAAGTAGGGATCGGTTTAATGGATAATGGAGGGGGTTGAGAGGATGGGGAATGAGAGGATGAAGATGGAGGGGGTGGTGGGAGAGGAGAAGTTGAAGTAGGGGGTGGATTGTTAGTTTGGAAATAGAGTTTATGAAAAAAGAGTTGAATTGGGTGGCAAGATCAATGTCTTGTACATTTGGGCAAAGGATTGGGTTTTCAGTTGTACCAGTTTTAAGAGGGTAGTTCATAGGTTCATACTAGGCTATCTGCCCGAGGGCATTTACAAGCCTAGCCCATAGTTTTGTGGCTTACGCCACCCCTTTTTTGAGAAGAAATACCATTATTTTTATTTGCCGTGCCTCTGCGAGCAGAGTGACACTAACCCTATGCCTGGGGGTATCTAACATCTCCATCCATTGGTCAAGATTCTCTCACATAAATCGGGATTTTGTTCCACAGCATAGGAGTCTTTGGGTGATGAATCTATCCCTCCAGCACGTCTAGTAATAACAATTGTCGAGGTTTAAGTCTCCTTGTGGCTCTGAGGGATCTGGATCTTTTTTTTGAGATGAGCATGTTTCATCATCTCTGGGTTTGACATGGCCCTTATATGTCAGGCCTCTGGGCAGCATAAGACAGATTTTTGGACCCATTATCCTTTGGTGAGAACTTTGTGGCCTCCCTCTCCAGCTGCTGCAAGTGTCGGGATAGATAATGGGGCAATGGGGCATCATTTGTCTGATTGATGAGGATGAGGATGAGTATATGGATACTACTGACCTCCATGTGAAACTACTTTAGCAATATGAGTGTCGAATGAAAGGCTACTGTCAACCTGGGTTCCCAGGTCCCTGATAGTTATTCCTTTCCAGAACTTTTGTGGGTTGGTTTTATGGTTGCTTTGAAGTAAGGAGTAGTAGTTTTGACGGTCTGCTGTGATGAGCTTAACTGAGTTACGAAGAGTTTTGTACTCCTTGAGGGTAGAGGTAGATTTGTTCTTTTGATAACGTGCCCAGTCTTTAAGTTGCATAGTAGTTAGTGTGTTTTTTGTTAGCCAGGGGGTGGTTTTGTTTTTTATTCTTTTGGTTTTTAAGGGAGTGAGAGTAGAAGATTTAGGAAAGTAGCATTAAAGTGTGTGATTGAATTGTCCAGGGGTAGAGTTTTTAGGGGGTACCAGTTAAGTGATTTTAGGGAGTCAGAGAAGGCTTTTGGGTTGAAGTTTCTTAGGCATCGGGTACTGATATAATTATGAGTAACTAGTAATGGAGAAGGAAGATGCCTAGCGAAAATGGGAAGGTGGTCGCTGAGGGAGTCAGGAAGTGTTCCGCTATCAGGATAGTAGTGGGGGTGAGAGACTAGGATCCAGTCTAGGATGCTGCCATTAGTGAAGTCTTTTGAGGGCCTAGTTGTGGAGTTGATGAGTTGAGAGTAGTTATACAGGTTGTTGTTTAAGGAGTGTGCGGGGACTGAATGGAGGACCAATTAATGTTGGCGTCTCCCATGATAATAGTTTCATTAGAGATATTGATAGAAAGCCAGGAGAGGATATCTTCAAGTACTGAGATAGTGTCTCCAGGGGGAATGTAAAGGGAGGCTATGCAAATATGTTTGTGTTTATTTAACTGTAATTGAGCTATTATTAATTCTGTGTTGGCGAACTGGGGGATGTCTTTATTATAGGGAGCAATGCATAGGGAGGATGAGTAGAGTATAGCTACTCCACCACCCTTTCTTTGGGCTCTGTCAGTTCTGATGATGGAGTAATTAGATGGTACTATTTCTGCATCTTTTATATGAGGTTTTAACTAGGTTTCAGATATGGCTAAGATGTCTGGTTTGTTGTGGAGTAGCCAGGCATGTACGTTTGGTATTTTGTTAGCTAAGTTTTGTGCGTTAAGAGATGCTAGTAGGGTGGATTTAGATGTAGAGGAGGAGGTGTTTGGGCCTGGGTTAGGGTGTATATCTCCAGATAAGAGTATGGTTGTTAGAAGTTGGATTATGTAGTAGAGGTGTTTGGATTGTTTTGTTTGAATGATGTGTGATGTAGGATTTGTGAGGGATATGGAGGGTAGAGTGGGTGTTGAGGTTTTATAAGGAGAGATTAGTTTGTAATGAAAACATAGAATGTGGTTGATGGGATATAGTGCAGGAGATGTTGAGATACATGAGTGAGAGTATGATGTATGGAGTGAGCAGGTTGTGTGTAAGAGTGGGTTGTGAGTTATGGGGTTAGGCTGGGTAAGGTAATAGATGTAGGTTAGGTTTAAAGAAGTAATAGTTGAATTGAGAAGGACGAATATTTTGCAAGCATGTTGAGGCTGTGATAAGCAATATATGGTACTGAGTAAGGAGGAGGGGAGATGTATGGTGAGAGGATGGTGGGTTGGGGGAGGGGATAGGAAGAGGAAGGGGTGGAGTTTAGTAGTTGGAGAGGAAGTAGGAGTGGCTATGTGGGTATAAATCTAGAGTTAGTGGGGGTGGGTGAGATTTGGGGGTAGGGGAGCAGAGTGAGACAGCAGGGCGAACGGAGCGGGTAGACCCAAGGAAAGAAGGCAGCAGGGCAGTGAGAAAAATGATCAGTATAGTGAAGGTAAGTATGGAGGAAGGTAAGCAGGGTGGTTAGAGGGATGCTTAGGAGGGTGTTATTAGGTAAAGGATTTGAGTGATAGTCAGAGGTAGGTAGAATTGTTAACTAACAGTTGAGGAAGAACAGTAAGAATAGATATTATTAAGAAGTGAGTGAGAAGAAGAGAGGGAAAGGGGAGTAATGGTGGTTGAAGACTGCCATCTAGTGGGCAATCCTCTAACAGTAGAGGGTGGGGCGATTAAGGGCGGTAGAAGGGTGTAGGGCAGAAAAAAAGACTCAAAAATAGTGAAATAGGCATGAGTGATAAGGCAGGAATGGAGGGGGTTATCAGTAAGAAGGGTATGGCTGCTGGCTATTCTGGTCAGGATCCTACACTAGCAACTAGTACAGAAGTACAGCAGTATCACTTATGAAATTAAGGTGCATCTTCATATAACATACTTTCTTTAATTCCTTTGAGGTGTCTTCTGAGAGAAGTTGTGACCTTTTTTCTGTAAGGAAATGTAGCAAAAACAAGGTGGGATTGGTGTCTTTTGATAGGTCTTGTAATGTCCAGGAAGGCAGGGCCGGTGAGCAAAACAGAAATAGGTAGAGGAGGCTGGAGTGCTGGAAAAAATACAAGGAGAGAGAGAGTTTTGTGATTTATAAGAAGGAACAAAAAATAAGAGGTGTGATGGTTAAGCAGCAGGTGTGAGTAAGAGGTTAATCAGCAGAACAACATTACACAAGTTAGCTCAAAATGCTTCAAATACAGGACCCTTCAGAAATTAGGCAGAGCAATGTATCAGTGTCTGTTACCAATTACTCTATCCTGCTGTGAAGTAGAGGCTGTATATACTTACTCAAAGATAAGATACTACCCGGTGTACATTACATTCACATTTGCTGGTAGGGTCCATTATCATAAAACAGTAATTACTAGTAAGTAATACGATAAGTATCCATTTCCATCACATTAAAAATAACAATTAACATTGACAACACTAAACCTTTTTGTAAAGATAGACTGTTTAGCATGAACTCACTGGCTAAGGTAATTACAATAAATTCTAGTGAGTAATATGACATGTAACCATTTCCATTAGTTTAAAAAAATACAATATTAACATCTTTAAGTATAGTCAAGCGGTTAAGCAGGGACGCCTTCCCGTTTGTTGGCTAAGGTCTGTTTATATGACTTGTCGCTACTTAGTGCAATGCAAGTTGCACCAAGTTATTTTTGTGCCTAAAGGCATGGAAGATGTTTTAGACAGTGATGCTCACATGTAAATATATGTGTTATGGACGTGACAACACTGGCTATTACAGAAACATTGTAGCCACCTTTAGCAGCAATCCTCCTCTGAGGAGCACATCACATCCTGTTAGTTGATTACAAATGATGCAAGTGTCTACAGGTCTGTTTCCTTCTCTGGGTATATACTCGCATATCCACCAGGCCCATGAGCTCTGTTGGGCACAGACTCACACTCTCCAAACAGAGTCATGTATCAATAGGCTCTGATGCCACTGTCAACATGATCAGGATATAATCAGATTGTGTGAGCCATCACCTATGATGCGGCTATTACACAAGGGCAGCTGTCTCCTACATCTTACACTCCTACTGCAGATGTTACACTGGAGTTAAAGGTGATATGCAACCTGTTTCATTACCAGTGCTGTGCACTACCTTACGTACAGTATGTGCAGGTGGCTGTTAGGTTGGCAATGAGAGGTTGGGCTACACAAACCTGGTAGTCCAACCAGTGTGTCTGTACTCTCAATATCCACTCTATGTAGGTGTGCACATAGCCATTTGGCCCGGCCCTGTAACAAGGGTCACTACACATTTGCATAACATGTACACATGCACAGCTGTTACTGCTTGCAAACGATAGTAGAGAGGTGGATATTACATGTGTTATGTGCATGGATAGTTACCTGTCTCTTCCAATTTTCTTTGCTGTCATGGTGCTAACCTGTCAGATGAATACTAATGCTATGTATCCTGTCATTGAGTATTGTAATTGCCAATAGACATAACTACTGTTTGCATAGCATAACAGAACTGCCAAGTAGAATAGAATACAGATCTGCCTAGAATACTGTACATTAAACAGTTATTGGCACAATATCCCACAATGCACACCTTATTTGCATGGTAAGCCCAACTTTAACATGTTCATCTTACTTATACACCCATACATATGTCGACTGTTACAATATATCGACATATACTATCCCCTGTTATAGCACATACTTGTTGGACCAATCCTGACACTGACAGTGGCTGGAAGTGAATTGGTGGGTTCCAAGCCCTGCCCATATCATCCCTTGTAATGTATGCGGAGTGTGCCATGTGACCTGCAGCAGTACACACACAGAATACTACAAGCATTACGGCTGCTCAACAATACATCACTACAAGATAGCTATTTCCGCTATATGCATTGATTACAATGTAATTTTTACAATACAGGCACTACATACACAGACATACTACATGTTATACATACAGTCTTAGTAATTGGAGGTGTTATTAACTAGTGTAATACTCTTGTTCGGTTCGTCTTTCAGTGTTTTGCACTGTCTTACAGGGAGATACAGATGGTTTGAATGTGTGACAAGGCAACCTTTTATAGTTGCAGATCGGCAACATATGCTATCCCGATGACCAATTGGTGTTCCTAAGTAGCTAATTACATGCACATCAGCTGTACTGCTACTGCCTTAGCCAATACCATGGCTACAGTGGAGTATAATTGAGTACTCCACTTGGGCGTTGTCCCTTTGCCTTACTTGTGAGGAAGACAGTTTGAAAGTTTTGTTTGGAATCTATTGCAACCGCTGTATGGAGACGAACAGTAATATATTGTGTGTAATGCCTAGAGGATTTGTTCTAAATGTGAGTACTGCTGTTATATTTCTGAACATTGCTACTTGTGCAGGGTTTGTCTTTTACTTCTGCATATGTTTCAGTCTGGCCAGGTTGTTTGACCAGCTCAAGGTTGCATAGCTATGCATATGATCTTAGGGGGTTTACAGTGTGCTTACCAGACATATTTAGTTTGTTACTGTGTATCATATTGTACTAATAATCAGTACTCAGTAAAACTACCTGGTGTACAAACTTTTCAACCGTCTGAAATAGGATTAGTTCATACAAACCCTGTTACATCAGCAGCTGTTAAGTTGTATAACTGCAACTATTTCACATAGTGCCATGTTAATGTGTCTGTTTCCAGGTATGTTAAGGTTTCAGCAGATGTTGTACAGTAGTTGCATAATTGGTTATGGTATGACAGTATGTATTGATTGAATTATTTTGGTTGTGGGGTAGATGGTGGGTGTACATAGCACATGCAGGTGTGTAGGAACCCCTTTTATATACAACGTCTGTATGT